>NC_053494.1:79049901-79209616 GCF_905171775.1 Rana temporaria | reverse complement strand
TGCACCTGTTGACATGCCTGGTGACCTGTGATTGGCTGTGGCTGAGCTGAGGGATGTGATATATATTGGACTGAGTCAGCTGTGTAGCCACGCCCTCCGTAGAAGCCATTCAATGGCGAAACTAGTCAGGGCGCTTGCTACACCATACATTTGAAGGATCCCCGCGCTCACCGAAGCAGGACGAGGCAGCTGTAACTCTGCCTGGTATCCTGTCAGTGGTGCGAGGAGGAGACACTGACGCCGATCGCATGAGGATCTGGTGATATTTTCAAATGCCTATCACTGTTTGAATGAATGTACGTTGAATATATAAGGGGAGCCTGATGTACTGGGACTTGAGGGTTTTACATATTAAAAGCTGAATTACGCTATGGTGGCTTTTTCTGTTCTTGCTTGTTTTACCTGAGGGTCCTTAAAGGGGTGGTTCCCCCTAAAACACATTTCTAACAATACATTCGTAAGACCCGTTACACTGCGGGTAGGCTGGCTTTTTTTTTTTTTTTTTTTAGTACATACCTCGATCTCGGCGTTTCGTCCCTTGTCAGTGGGCGTTCCTAGTTGATTGACGTTCCTCGGACGGGCGCATACGTGACGTCACGACTTTCCGAAAGAAGCCGAACGTCGCTGCGCAGGCGCCGTATAGAGCCGACTCTATACGGCGCCTGCGCAATGACGTTCGGCTTCTGTCGGAAAGTCGTGACGCGCAGTATGCGCCCGTCAAAGAAACGTCAATCAACTAGGAACGCCCACCGCCAAGGGACGAAACGGCGAGATCTCGGTATGTACGAAAAAACAAAACAAAGGCCAGCCTACCCGCAGTGTAACGGGTCTTACGAATCTATTGTTAGAAATTTGTTTTAGGGGGAACCACCGCTTTAAAGCATCTGGTTCCATGATAGAAGCTGTCCGCTAAGATCCATGGTTAATGAAGGGTTATTCACTGAAAGATGTATTATATATTTCATTGCGGTGAGTTTGAACCCCGACGGGGCGAGTGATCACAACTGGTGAATTAAGAAGATTTTTGGTGGATGGTGCACGCTGCTATTTTTCTTTCTTTTTCAACACCCCTTCTGGGACATTTCTCATCTGCTTCTCAGCATTGATTTTTGATTTTTGGACTGCTTGGTGGGAGTGATAACACCACCTATAGAGTAGCGCTGTTGTGCTTTATTTTTGTTGAATGGACTTACCTTTTCAATAAGTGTTAGGCCCCGTACTCACGACCAAACATGTCTGCTGAAACTGGTCCGCGGACCAGTTTCAGCAGACATGTTTGGCCGTGTGTAGGCTCGAGCGGACCTTTTTCGGGCGGATCGGACAGGTTTCCAGCGGACAACTGTTTCCTGGACTTGCTTTAAAACAGTCCGCTGGAAACCTGTCCGCCTGGACATGTACGGTCGTCTGTACAGACCTACCGTACATGTCCTGCCGCCCGCCATCCCTCGCATGCGTCGAATGACTTTGACGCATGCGTGGAAGCATTTTAAAGGCAGGCCGCCCACGTCGCCGCGTCATTGTCGCGGCGACACCCGCCATCGACGCGGCGACACCGCGGACACGCCCCGCGTATTGTTTACGCGCGGACCTCTGTTCGATGGTGTGTACAGCCATCGAACAGAAGTCCCCGGGCAGTCCCCGGGCAGACATGTCCTGTGAAAACGGTCCGCGGACCGGTTTCATCGGACATGTATGCTCGTGAGTACTCGGCCTTAGAGTACTTGTTTATATCTGCTTTATATTTAACTTCATCTTTCCCCAAAATCTTCAGACATAGATTAGAGAAAATATTGGGCTAGATTCAGGTAGCTGGGCGCGATCTTACGCGGCGCAGCGTATCGTATTTACGCTGCGCCGCTGTAAGTTTGAGAGGCAAGTGCTGTATTCACAAAGCACTTGCCTCCTAACTTACGGCGGCGTAACGTAAATGGGTCCGGCGTAAGCGCGCGTAATACAAATGATGATGAGGGGGGCGTGTTTTATTTAAATTAGTGGTGACCCCGCGTATTTTACAAAGAATCCCAGTGCGCATGCTCGAAATTCCGCCGTAACTCGTCATTGCTTTCGGCGTGAACGTAAATTATGTCCATCCCTATTCGCAAACGACTTACGCAAACGACATAAAAAATTCAAATTTTGAAGCGGGAACGTTTGTGAATCGTCGTATCTAGGTCATTTGCATATTCTATGCCGAAAACAACGGAAGCGCCCCTATCGGCCAGCGTAAAATTGCACACAATTTAGCAAGCCTATTTTTTGAACGTATCTGCCTTTGAGAATCGGTGTAAAGATACGATGGCGCAGATTTGAAATTACGGCGGCATATCTGGAGATATGCCGCCGTAACTACTACCTGAATCTAGCCCATTATCTCTATTTTTGAAAACCTACTTGGAGAAAGCACATATACAAACAGATAATTCCCACATCTACCTATTGTTTATAGATAATAATCTGGCTTGCATTTTTTTAGTATGCGATGGATGGAGTCCATCTGCTCATGCTTTAAATCAGACCAGCGCTTGCAGATTTGATCCTTTGTTCGGTGCATCGAATATTCTCCCTCCAAAACTGCAATGACCTTAGGTATTTTCGGCTGTTGGGCCTTTCATAGTTATGCAGCTTACAATCGTAGTTATGTTTCTCAAATATGCGCACCATCTCCACCATCTTACCCTTGCTCATGGGGGTGGCCTTATGCCTTCTATAAGCTCCACCACCATGGGGCCAGATAGAATTCGGTGATTATGCCATATCGTCTCTCCCGAATGTTCTGCCGTGTATGTCGCATGCAGAATAGAGAATCTGGTCATGACACACACGCCAAACCCATCTGTGTCCTTTGGAGCACACACCTCAACCACCTCCACAACATCCCTACACACCCTAGCAAGCCTACCCACCTCAGCAACCCCACCTAACTAAGCAATGACACCCATCCCAGCAGCATGGTGGACAGTTGCAGGTTCAGCCCCAGGTTCCCCAACAAGGCCACTGAACTAAGGGTTTTCAGCCCTACTAATTTATATTTTCTTTTTGTTTCTTTTTTGGAGTATGATTTTATTGGTTAGACTTTTTGTTTCAGTTTGTTAATTTTGACAATATGTCTAATTATTTATTTTTATTTTTGTTATGAATGCACAAGAAACTAAATGCCTCAGCTGATGTGGAAAGAAAGGTGTAGAGCGATAGGCGTGGTTCGGTCTGGTCTGTCAAAAATCACAGCCTGTTGGAAGACCTGGGGACATATATGTCATCTGCTGCTGCTCCTAATCTCTCGAAGTCCATGACCTTCTTGTGCTCCCTATTGTATGCACTCCTCAGGTTCCCAACTTTGCTCTTCACATAATTGATGTCTGCCCTGTGGTACAGAGGCTTCACCAATTCCACAAGCTTCTCTGTCGCTGCCTTCCTCTTGTTTTTTATAATGGGGTAAATAAAATAAAATATATTCTTGATATCACTAGAACACAAATCCTTTGTAAATATGTTAGTCATTACTTCGTCAGTATCACCAGCAAAACAGCTTATTTATTATCCCAATATAAAGAAGAAGAGAATGTGTGCTGCATTTCGAGATTTCATAATTAGCTGCGTCTCGAATGTGATATCTCCATTATGAACGCTAGTTTTACAAGATCGAACGCTTCCGGCCGGTCCTTGCTTCTGAGAATGTATGTTTGTACTTTGGATTTTATTCTGACGGATTTGTGTACAATAATCTGACGGCACACATTTGTTGTCAGAAAATTTGAGAGCATGCTATCCCACATTTGTTGGCGGAAACTTGGAGCATACAAACGGTCGGATTATCCGACAAAAACCCTGCCGTGACACAATTGTTGTTGGAAAATCCTAATGTGTGTACGGGACTTTAGACTATCTGCAAGTGTAATTGTACACAGGAGACACTGCATTGTTACAACCACTCTTGCAATTCTTGGCTGTCATTTTGATACATTGCCAATAATAGTGGCAGGGGAGGAGATGCTCCTATGAAATGATTTTGAAGCTTTTTATGGCATATCTCTTATGCCTAAAACCCTTAAGTGGTCAATAGATACAAATTCTGATGAAGACTAATGATTCAGTTCTAATGTAATATTTCTAGTCAATAACATGGTACATTGCTTTGGCTAAATATGGTGAGATTTGGAACATGGCTTTGGTGTATCAGGGCAGAGCCCAAAGACCCAATGTTTTTAAAGCATTTTGTAGACATGTTTTTGGTCAGAATGTTTTATATCTAAAATATTTATATATGTTTTATTTAGGTAAAGTTATGTATATTTTTAAAAAATGTATTTTACAAACTAAACTCTATTTCTATGTAGCAGTTTTTGGTGGAATGATAATTTCTATTTGTTAGCACAGTGCTTAAATATTTATACATTTGAATAAACTACCCCTTTGAGATATGCTTCTTCTACTACTCTGTGATATTACAAGAAGCTAAACAATAATGGTCCCAAATGAACAAAACAACTAAACTAACAATTACATTCTACATAATAAGCAAAGCTACATTTGCTTTAGAACAACTGCTTTCTGTTCTTTTGTATTTTGTGCTCTGGGGTAAGATATTTTATTTTTTAGTCTCTAATAAACATCAGGTTGACTTGCAAAAGATGACAAACGCTGGTACAGAATCTGTTACCACAATAATGGGTACTTTCATTACTTCTAACATTTTGCTAACTGCACAGAAAAATGTTGTGATATTTCTTTAAAGATTCAGAGTTTTAGATCTTCTGTAAGCTTATTATTTTTGCATCCACTTGGAAAGGTTTTTACTGACTTCACATCCCAGTGACATCCTCCGGCCCCACCTTGGCAAACAGAGGGCCTGATTTACTATGCTCTGTGCGCTGCGCTGGTTCATGCGTTAATTAGTACTCCGGGTGGAGGCTTAATTGGGCGCATGAACCAGCGTAGCAGCGGCGCATTGAAACTAATATGTAAAGCCGCGCCGAACTCCCTATAGAAGTCTATGGGAGAAATCAAAAGTGTTCATTTTAAAGGCTAATCTGCAAGTTTTGTCCTAAAAAGTGTTTGGGGACCTCAGTCCTGCCCCAGGGAACATGTATCAATGCTTTTTTTATTTTTTAAAACGGCCGTTTTTTCGGGAGCAGTGAAATTAATAATTCTTAAAGTGAAACAATAAAAGTGAAATATTCCTTTAAATTTCGTACCTAGGGGGGTGTAATGTCAGCATGTGAAATAGCGCATTTTTCCCGCACTTAGAACTCCCCCTGCACAAAGTGACATTCAGAAGGAAAAAAAGTCATTTAAAATTCACACGCGGCTATAATGAATTGTCGGCTCTGACAATTCTAAAGGGATTCATTCATAAAACAAACAAAAAAATGTGTAGGGGTTCCCCCAAATTAAATTACCAGGCCCTTCAGGTCTGGAATGGATATTAAGGGGAACCCCGCCGTAAAAACCAAAAAAAAAAAAGACGTGCGGTTCCCGGCAAATATCCATTCCAGGACCCTTCAGGTCTGGTGTGGATTTTAAGGGGAACTCCACCCCAAATTGACAAAAAAAATGGCGTGGAGTCCCCTAAAAATCCACAACCAGACCCTTATCCGAGCACGTTGACCTGGCCGGCCGCAGAAAAGAGGGGGGGACAGAGTGCGGCCCCCCCCCTCTCTGAACCGCACCAGGCCACATGCCCTCAACATGGGGAGGATGTCCCCATGTTGATGGGGACAAGGGTCTCATCCCCACAACCCTTGCCCGGTGGTTGTGGGGGGTATGCGGGCGGGAGGTTTATCAGAATCTGGAAGACCCCTTTAACAAAGGGGACCCCCAGATCCTGACCCCCCCCCCTGTGTGAAATGGTAATGGGGTACATTGTACCTCTACCATTTCACCCCAAAAAAAATGTCAAAGTGTTAAAAATGACAGTAGCCGGTTTTTGACAAATCTTTTAATAAAATCTTCTTTTCTTCTTTCCTTCGGGTTTCTTCCGCTGCTTCTTTCTTCTCGTCACATCTTGCCCGACGTGTTCTTCTATCTTCTCCGTCCGTCCTTCAGCCTTCTGGTCCCGCATCTTGCCCGTTGTCTTGTCCTGTCCTCCTCCTCGTCCGCATCTTGGGTCTTCTGCGGTGTTCTTCTCGTCCCGCCGACCCAGCGTTTGAATTTGATTTGGCCGCCGTTTTCCTGCTCCTGGGACCCGCCCCCCTCTGACGCCACAAGTAAACTCCTTAGAAGGTCATGTGCGTCAGAGGGGGGCGGGGTCGCAGAGCGTCACACAGCGGGGGAATTCAATTTCAATCGCGCCGCCCGGAGAAGAAGTTCCCGCCGTGTCACACTCATGTGACCCCGCCCCCCTCTGACGCCACAAGTAACTCCTTAGAAGGTCATGTGCGTCAGAGGGGGGCGGGGTCACATGAGTGTGACACGGCGGGAACTTCTTCTCCGGGCGGCGCGATGAAATTGAATTCCCCGCCTGTGTGACGCTCTGCGACCCGCCCCCCTCTGACGCACATGACCTTCTAAGGAGTTTACTTGTGGCGTCAGAGGGGGGCCGGGTCCAGGAGCGGGGAAAACGGCGGCCAAATCAAATTCAAACGCTGGGTCCGAGGGGACGAGAAGAACGACCGCAGAAGACCCAGATGCGGACGAGGAGGAGACAGGACAAGACAACGGGCAAGATGCGGGACCAGAAGGCTGAAGGACGGACGGAGAAGATAGAAGAAGCACGTCGGGCAAGATGTGAACGAGAAGAAAAGAAGCAGCGGAAGAAACCCGAAGGAAAGAAGAAAGAAGATTTTATTAAAAGATTTGTCAAAAACCGGCTACTGTCATTTTTATCACTTTGACATTTTTTTTGGGGTGAAATGGTAGAGGTACAATGTACCCCATTACCATTTCACACAGGGGGGGGGTCAGGATCTGGGGGTCCCCTTTGTTAAAGGGGTCTTCCAGATTCTGATAAACCTCCCGCCCGCATACCCCCACAACCACCGGGCAAGGGTTGTGGGGATGAGACCCTTGTCCCCATCAACATGGGGACATCCTCCCCATGTTGAGGGCATGTGGCCTGGTGCGGTTCAGGAGAGGGGGGGGGCCGCACTCTGTCCCCCCCTCTTTTCTGCGGCCGGCCAGGTCAACGTGCTCGGATAAGGGTCTGGTGTGGATTTTTAGGGGGACTCCACGCCATTTTTTTTTTCAATTTGGGGTGGAGTTCCCCTTAAAATCCACACCAGACCTGAAGGGTCTGGAATGGATATTTGCCGGGGACCGCACGTCTTTTTTTTTGGGGGTTTTTACGGCGGGGTTCCCCTTAATATCCATTCCAGACCTGAAGGGCCTGGTAATTTAATTTGGAGGGACCCCCTTTTTTTTTTTTTTTTTTTTAATGAGCAATGACTCTATTCTTTATAGCCATGAGTACTTTAACCACTTGCCCACCGGGTTAATTCTGGCACTTCTCTCCTTCATGTGAAAATCACAATTTTTTGGCTAGAAAATTAATCAGAACCCCCAAACATTATATATTTTTTTTAGCAGACATCCTAGGGAATAAAATGGCAGTCATTGCAATACTTTTTGTCACACCGTATTTGCGCAGCGGTCTTACAAGCGCACTTTTTTTGGATAAAAATCACTTTTTTGAATTAAAAAATAAGACAACAATACATTTTGCCCAATTTTTTTCTATATTGTGAAAGATAATGTTACGCCGAGTAAAATGATACCCAACATGTCACGCTTAAAAATTGCGCCCGCTCGTGGCATGGCGTCAAACTTTTACCCTTTAAAAAACTCGATAGGCGACGTTTAAAAAATTCTACAGGTTGCATTTTTTGAGTTGCAGAGTAGGTCTAGGGCTAGAATTATTGCTCTCACTCTAACGATCGCGGCGATACCTCACTTGTGTGGTTTGAATACTGTTTTCATATGCGGGCGCTACTCGCGTATGCGTTTGCTTCTGTGCGCGAGCTCGTCGCGACGGGGCGCTTTAAAAATTTTTTTTGGGGTTTTCTTATTATTTTTATTTAGTTTTATAATGTTTTACACTGAAATAAAAAAATAAAAAAAAAATGATCAGTTTTCTTCCTATTACAAGGAATGTAAACATCCCTTGTAATAGGACTAGTGTGTGACAGGTCCTCTTTATGGAGAGAGGCGGGGTCAATAAGGTTGGAAAGCATGGTATTGAAAAAAAAAAAAAAGATCTCATGCTTTCAGCTGCAATCATGTTCGTTCACCACAGTGGTGTAGTGTATAGCACTTTGACCTAGCAGCAAAAGAGTCGTTGGTTCGAATCCCGCCCGTGACAGCATCTGCATGGAGTTTGCATGTTCTCCCTGTGCCTGCGTGGGTTTCCTCCCACAATATAAAAACACGCTGTAAATCGGTTCCGGTCTAAATAAGCCCTAATATGCAGTAGTATATTAAGGTTTGGTTCTGCCCTAGGCCTGACTACATATCTGCACCTCCTAATAGAAAAATGACCCACCCCTTCCTGTCAAGGTCACACCCTGTTTTTGTATAACCCCGCCCAGTAATTTTCAGGGGACCCACACACTAGTTCTGGGGGGGGCACTGGATTCCCTTAACCACTTCCATACCAGGCACTTACGCACCTTCCCGCCCAAGCCAATTTTCAGCTTTCAACACTGTCGCACTTTGAATGGCAATTGCGCGGTCATACAACACTGTACCCAAACAAAATTGGCGTCCTTTTTTCCCCACAAATAGAGCTTTCTTTTGTTGTTATTTGATCACCTCTGCGTTTTTTTTTTTTGCGCAACAACTAAAAAAAGACTGCAAATTTTGAAACAAAAAAACCGTTTTTCTTTTTTTAGGTTAATTTTTTTGTAAATAAGTTTTTCTCTTTCAATTACGGGCACTGATATGGCGGCACTGATGGGCCCCGATGAGATGGCACTGATGGACATCGATGAGGTAGTACTGACGGCACAGATGAGGTGGCATTGATTGGCGGCGCTGCTATGCGGCACTGATGGGCACTCATAGGCGGCACTGATGGGCACTCATGGGCGGCACAAATGGGCGGCACTTATGGGTGGCACTGATGGATACTTATGGGCGGCACTTAGGGTGGCACTGATGGATACTTATGGGTGGCACAGGTGGGCACTGATAGGTGGGCCCTGTGCATGGATGGGCACTGTGGGGTGGCACTGATTTTCCCAGTCAGTGCCCATTTGTGGGCACTGATTGGCATCTTTTTTCTTATTTTTTAATGCTTTTTGTTTTTTTGTTCTATATTTTTTTGTTTTTGCACACCCTGGTGGTCCAGGGTGGGCATCCCTGGTGGTCCAGTGTGGTGATCCGAGGGGGGGCTGCGCTGATAAACAATCAGCGCGAACGCCCCCTGTCAGGAGAGCCGCCGATCGGCTCTCCTATACTCGCGTCTGTAAGACGCGAGTGAGGAAGAGCCATCGATGGCTCTTCCTGTTTACATCGTGATCAGCCGTGATTGGACACGGCTGATCACGTGGTAAAGAGTCTCCGTCTCCGTGAGAGACTCTTTACCGAGATCGGAGATGCAGGGTGTCAGACTGACACCCCGCATCACCGATCGCCGCGCTGCGTGCCCCCACAGGCGCGTGCGGCATGAAATCCTGCAGGACGTCCTGTCAGGATTGTGTAACCACTTCCCGGACGTAAATCGGCCATAGGCTGGGCGGAAGTGGTTAATTTGCATAGTTTTTCTCTCACTTCCTGTTTGGCTATGGGGCAGGAAGTGAAGGCAAATCTCCCCAATTGGACACAGATAATACAAAATAAACTGACAGGGCCTATAACCCTCCCTCACTCTATCCAAAATGAAAGAAAATAAAACTTGTTGATTATAGTTCTTGTCAGGGGCGGACTGACCATTGAGTCACTCGGGCACTGCCCGAGGGCCCCATGCCACTAGGGGGCCCCATCCGGGTTGCCAGGCTCAGTAAAACCAGGACAGTATGTAAAAATCTGTGTTTTTTTTAGATCTGTCCCTGATATGTCCGAAAATGACATGCTTTTAATGTGAATATCCCAAGATTTTAGCTGCCCGCCTCTGCACTACCTCCTGGCGTGGTGGTCATCTGTAAGCCAGAGGGGCCCCATAATCTTCTATTGCCCAGGGGCCCCATGAGTTGTCAGTCCGCCCCTGGTTCTAGTTTAAGCACAAATTTCATAGAGTTTTATTGAGAGCCCTAAGAAAATATAACCATGCCAATAGGCCAGGATAGAGCGTTGCTAATATGTAGGAATGTGTGTGTTAGAGCACCCCACCCAATGTTAACTAAAAAATTATTAATTTGCAAATAAGTATTATCTGCTCATTTTTTTGGGGATGTCTGCACCCCTGATAGTGACAACATTTGTGAGGTGTCTTCACCCTTTCTAATTCATTCACTTCCTGTCACATAGCCAAACAGGAAGTGAGGGTAAAACCTTACTAATATATTTTCTTGTGGACACAGAGATCAATCTAAATAGTTTCCCATTATGTAAATTGCACTCTAGCATTTTGCTGTGTACACCCCAAATTATTAGGGATCTTGGACTTTGGGGTCCATTTACTAAAGGCAAATCCACTCCTACAAGTGCAAAGCAAGGAAGAAACAAAACAACTTTGCTTCTACAGGATTGGATGTTAAAACCATCAGTGCTTCCTCTCTGATTTTCAGCAACTATGCTTGTACTGCAGAGTGGCTTTGCCTTTACTAAACCCCAAACTAAATAATCATTTGGGGCAGGGATCCTCAAACTACGGCCCTCCAGCTGTTGTAGAACTACACATCCCATGAGGCCTTGTAATGCACTGACATTCACAGACATGACTAGGCATGATGGGAATTGTAGTTCCTGAACAACTGGAGGGCCGTAGTTTGAAGACCCATGATTTGGGGTGTACACAGCAGTGCTGGAGTGCAATTTGCTTAATGGGGACACTAGTTAGATTGACCGGTGTCCCCAAGAAATGACACTGGTAGGGTTTTAACCTCACTTCCTGTTCAGCTGTGTGACAGGAAGTGAAGCCAATTTTAAGAAAAGGGACACAAAGCTCAACACAAAATAAAAAAACACAAAGCAGGGGTTCTAACACTCACTTGGCTTCCCTCAAACACCCACAATTTGAATAGGATTGCCTTGCGCTAGATTTAAGCACAGTGCTGTAAATCAGCACGTCAAGCCTGTCCACCAATAGCAAACCCCCCCCCCCACAGGCCATGTTTGCAGGTTTTCCTTCATCTTGCACATGTGCTTTAAAATAGTCTGGACAGCAATTCTTGATAAGAGAAATCCCCAAAACATGTCCTGTCGGGGGTACTTGAGGGCTGAGGACCACTGCAGAATAAATAAAATACTTACCAGTTTTTGTCTTTAAAGTCAGGGAGAATAAACATGGCAAACATTTCATGATTACACACCAGGAAAGAAGCTTAGACAAAAATCACACATAATTTGTTAGGCCCAAACCTAGTTCAGCTGCAGCTGTCAACATATGTAGCATGAAAAAGTAACAAAAAAGACAAACTTAACAATTTTAAAGTAATTTTTATTGGTCAACAAAACAAGGAAAGCAAAAAAAGACAAACAAACAAAAATACATTTCAAAATTCTAATTAACCATAGCTTTACACATTTTTCATAAAATAAGGCCACATAGACAAATACATCAAAGTGAACATCATTTAAAAATAAACCAAAACCATTGGCAAAATAAAACAAAACCCATGCAACAAACCACATTTGTGTTTAGCAACAGCATCCTGCCCCTTCTGAGGGCAGCTGAGGACTGATCGATCCAAGCTTTTTATAACAGTGCTAGTAATGAAGCAATTGAAATCACATGACCAAATTGCAGTCTCTAGTTTGGGTGAGCTTGTAATTGGGCACACCTGCAATTAATCCAAACCACGCTCTATGAGCATCCAATGAGTGTTTTTCACCTTTTAAAAAGAAAGGATATTTTTTTTCTAAGTGTTTGAGCATGCTCAGTTCATCACACATGTAGGAACCAAGCTGCAATGGAATGAGAGCTTTTTTTTTTTTGGTTTCCCCTGATCTGATGCTTTCCAGCCTGAAGGGGAGGTGTTAAAGACAGAAGTAAACACGCACATTTAATAATCTATTTGTGGGAAAAAAAAGGTTGCCAATTTTGTTTGGGAGCCACGTCGCACGACTGCGCAATTGTCAGTTAAAGCGACGCCGCGCCGAATCACAAAAACTTGCCCGGTCATTGACCAGAAATATGGTCCGGGCTCAAGTGGTTAAAAATTAACAAAACACAAAAGTGAGCCCAATTTTTGGGGATAATGTGAAAGATGATGTTACACTGAGTAAATAGATACCTTACATGTCACGCTTTACTATTGGAAACACTCCTGCAATGGGGCCAAAATGAATTCCGTGAATATCCCCATAGGCGACCTTTTTCTTTTTTTTCCAGGTTACCAGTTTATAGTTACAAAGAAGGTCTAGTGGTAAAAGTATTGCTCTCGCTCTAATGCACGCGTCAATACCTCACATGTGTGGTTTGAACGATGTTTATATATGTGGGCGGGACTTGCGTAAGTCCCGCCCACATATGTAAAAATTATTTTTACTTTTTGCTATAATAAATATCCCCAAAAATATATATTCAAAAAACTAAAAAAAAACTCAGTTTAGGCCGATACGTATTCTACATCTTTTTGGTTCCAAAAAATCGCAAATAGCGTTTAGTGTTTGGTTTTTGCAAAAGTTATAGCGTCTACAAATTTTTTTTTTTTTGTTGTTTTAACTAGTTATTGGGGCGATCAGCGATTTTTATCGGTACTGCGACATTATGGTGGACACATCGAACACTTTTTTGGAACCATTGGCATTTTTCTAGCGATCAGTGCTGTAAAAAATGCATTGCTTACTCAAAAAATGCCACTGGCAGGGAAGGGGTTAACACTAGGTGCGAGGGAGGGGTTAAATATGTTCCCTGGGTGTGTTCTAACTGTAGGGGGGGGGTGGGACTGACATGGGTAAATGACAGATCGCTGTGCATGAAGGAGAGCTCCAGACCAAAAAGCTTCCAGCTCCTCCCAGTTTGGTCATTCTGCTTCCTGCTGGAGTAGTGAGAAGACCTGTCTTCCAGAGCTCCTGTGTTCCAGAGGATCCAGCCACCAGGACCAGCCTCCAGCCCCAGCCCCAGCCCCTGGCCCCGGAAGAGGGGAGGGATGGCCTCCCTCAGCCCAGGTGAAGGACCAGCATCCGGCCTCCGGAGTAACCAGCAGCACCTGCCCTCCTCCAGCCAGACGAAGATCAGCAGGGATGACCGCCTCTTCCTGGGCACCCAGCAGGGTCTCTCGGACTGGACCACCACACTACCAGGTGAGACTGAGGCCAAAGCCAGGAAGAGGTGTGATAAGATCAAGTCCCTGCTGGTTAGGATAGCCCAGGCCTGCGTGGAAAAAATGTCAGCTCTCGCAGGCCTGAGGGACAAGAGGGACAGGTGCTCCAGCAGTAAGAGGTCGGAGTACAGGGAGGCCATTAACACCCACCGGCTGCAGGTGAAGGAAATTTGGGACTATATTGGGGGATTTTGTGAACGTGGGGCTGGAGAAGTTGCTTTCCTTGAGGAGCTCAGGAAGACCCTCCAGCAGGCCAACCAGAAGGAAGTCAGACGGCAAGGAGGAGCAGCGGGCGGTCGGGGTCCCAACCCTCCAAGCAGCCGGGGAAGTCAGGAGAGCCTGGGTGTAGTGGGGGGGGTGGAAGCTCTGGTGGTGCAGGGCCCAGTAAGGCCATAAAACCTGGGGAGGGCTCCCGAGAGCCGATCCCTCGGTCCGTGAAAAAAGGGGCTGGGGGGTTGGCTATGACAGGGGAGCCCAGTGATCCAGGAGGCCGCAGGGCCCAGGCGCCGCCGGAGGTACCCCCCCGGTGTCTTCGGGTCAGCATGCCCAGGCTCCCTCAGGATGGTCACGCTGCCACAGCTGGGGCCCACCATGTGCCGGCCTCCATGACCCCTCAGCGTGCAGTAGAGCGGGATGATCTGGCAGTGAAAGTGTCAGGGACTGCTCCTGCAGCTGCTATGTCACCGGGAGAGAGGCAGGTACATGGTGGAGGTATAATAACAAAGTCAGCTTCAGGCAAACAGCTGGTGTGTAGTGTGACCAAGATGGCGCCGGCTGCTGGGGGAGGAGCAGCTGAGGCCACATTCCCCAGTGGGAACCAACCCCTTTTCAGGGAAGGGGGATGTGGCCAGCTCCCATCCAGTGCTCGGGACCCGGAAGTGACCGCCCGCGAACCGGAAGTGCACCCCCCGCGAACCGGAAGTGCACCCCCCGCGACCGGAAGTGCACCCCCCGCGACCGGAAGTGCACCCCCCGCGACCGGAAGTACACCCCCCGCGACCGGAAGTGCCCCCCGCGATCGGAAGCTGCCCCCCTGCGAATCTGCGGCTGGTGTCACCGGCTTGGAGGACCTGGGGGATGAGAGGCCGGGGGTGCGGGGGTGCCTAGTCCCGGATGCTGCAGCAGGCACCTCCAGGCACCCCCGGCAAGTAATGGACAGCATGGACGGTAATATGGACGGTAACATGGACGGTAAGCTGCCACCCCCCCAGGTCCCCATGGACATTACCACAAGCCCCGAGGGGCTCCCTGCAGGACAGGCGGGGTGGGGGGGAATGTCAGGTGGGACCCCTCCCGGTGGACTGTGCAGCTTATGACTTTATCCGGCAGTTGGAGGGGTCCCAGGGGGGCATCCCCCCAATACGGGTTGAGTCCCAAGGGGCTGGTGAGGTCGCAGAGGGGTCTGGTTGGGGGAGTTTGGTGGGGGAGGTACCCCCCTCTGCTGTGGCCCCAGGGGGGGAGGGGCCTGTAGTCAGGCCAAGGGTGGTGGGTCAGGGGGGTCAGGGTAGTTCAGTGGGGGTGGGTGCAACACCACCGGCAGGGATGGGGGCCCCCCCGTTCCCCCCCCACTTCTGGGGGTGCTGAGGGGGGTGCCCCGCTTCCGGAGAACATCTTTCGGGGGTCTCCGGAGGCCAACTTATTATCTGCCCTAAAGGGGGGTCGCTCTTTCGCCCAGGTGGCGGGCTCTCGTGCCCCTCTGGACCACCTGTACAGCCGGTTTGGCGCCCAGAATTTCCGCGCCCCCCCTGCTGACCAGGAGAGGACGCAGGGGTCGGCGTGGACGAGGGGTACAGGTGGTCCAGAGAGGAGGCGTAGGAATGTTGTCCAGCTTCGGTACGAGGGTCCGGACCCCTGCCCCGCCCGAGGTGAGGTGGTGGACCTGGTACTCTCCTTGGGTTTTGGGGTGGGTGACCTTTTTGCTGTCATCCACCCCACCAACACACGGGAGTTTGACATCAGTTTTGTCACTCCCGTGTGTATGGAACGCTTCATCACCAGCTTTGGGCTGGTGAGGGGCGTTGACCCTTGGAAGAAGTACAGGCTCATTCCCATCTCCAGGCAGGAGGAGGTTAAGAACATCACCATCCTGGTGAGGAATGAGTCGCTCCCTCCGGAGGACATTGCCACCTGGCTTGGGAGGTACGGGCAGTTGCAAACCCCCCTGAGAAAGAACCTTGATGAGCGCGGGGTCTGGACCGGGGCTTGGTTGGCCAGGATCCGGCTTAAGAGGGAGGGCAACAGTGTTGCCCACCTCCCTGGCAGCGCCTTCCTGGGCAGAGACCGGATCCTGGCCTTCTACCCGGGACAGCCCCGTCGTTGCTTCAAGTGCGGCAGCCCGACCCACATGAGCTCGGACTGCACGGTGGTCAGATGTGGCCGGTGCCACGAGTTTGGCCACCAGTCCGACTCATGTGGGAAGATATGCTGCAATTTGTGTGGTGAGATGGGGCACCCATTCAGTCGGTGCCCCAAAGCATATCGGGGTTCTTTCTCAGGGGGGGGACCTCCCGGGCCGGGAGCGGCCGAAGCCCCCCCGGCGAGTGATGGCCGGGGGGGTGGGGATCCTGGGGCCCCTAATGCCCCTCCGGAGGGACCAACAGGCCCACAGCCTCAAGAAGGCGGAGCAGGCGTGGGCGAGGGGCTCCCCCCCCCGGGAGATACGGGCTCAGTTGGCCAGGAGGCTCCCGATCCTCCGGAAGGTGAAGCCGGTGGGGAGGAGTCGGGGAGGCCTGGGGGTCCCGGGCCTGAGGGTCCGGGGCCCCGGCTTTCCCCTCCTTTAGTTGCAGGGCCGATCCCCCCCCCTCCACCTGTTCTATCTGCCTCCCCATGCAGCCCCCCCTCATCTTCCCATCCCCGTCCCCCCCCCCCCCCCCCCTCGTCCCCCCCCTCCCAAGTCCCGTCCCCCCCCTCCCCCTTCTTCTGCCGATCCCCTTTCTGTCCCCCCCCCTGTCTCTGGCCCCCCTCCTGCCTCTCCCATCCCCCCCCTTCTGGACCCAAAGTCTCCTCTGGCCTTGTGGCCATGGAGACGGAAGCTGCTCGAGCCTCATCTAAGAGGGAAATCTCGAGCAGCGGGTCCGAGGAGGGGGGTGGCGTAGTCACCTCAGAGAGATGGCAGGAGTGGGAGCAGGTGAGACGCAGGAAGAAGGGGAGGCTGTGAAATCTGGGGGCGGGAGGTCCCCTGTGAAGGGTGGGGTTCCCCCAGGGGCACGAAGTGGGGTGTCCCTGGGGAACCCGTTTGGTGTCCTCTCCTCCTCCTCGGACTCAGAGGAGGAGGGGGGAGTGTAAATATGTAAATATGTTTTGGTGTTTGTAGTATGAAGGAGAACGTGACCCTTTCAATCATTTTGATGGCGGTACCCTCTCCAATACGGCTTGCGACCATTAATGTCGCAAGTATTCGTTCTGCACGAGCTCGTTTTATGGCCTTTGATTTTCTCAGCCGTGTTGAAGCTGACATTTTGTTTTTGCAGGAGACCTGGCTGGCATCTGTGGCAGAGATGCATCTAGCAAAGAGGGAGTGGAGATGTGGGCCCTCCCTCTGGTCTCTTGCGGCCGAGCCCTGCAGTGGTGTTGCGGTCCTTTTTAAGACTGGTTCGGTGGCTTGCCGGCGAGTGATTGAAGTGGAGATTGGTAGATGTCTGGTGGTGGACGCTGTCGTGAGGGGGCAATTCCTCCGGCTCATTAATTTTTATGGGCCTCAAACCAAGAGGGAGAGGAAGAGCCTCCTTACGGCGGTTAAGCCTTATCTTTTTACATCCCAGCAGGTGATCTTTGGTGGTGACTTCAATATGATCACTAGGCCCAAAGACCGGGCAGGTGCCGCCAACCCTCTGGGATATGATAGTACTTTTTTGAATAGCGTAGTGAGGGAGGCCGGGTTGGTGGATGTGCACGTTCGTCACCTCCCCAACCTCACTGGTTTCACATTTTCCCGAGGTAGTTCTAAGAGTAGATTAGATAGGTTTTTTTTAAAGGGGGACTCTGCTTGCTCGGCTCCAGAGCTGCAGTCGGTGGAGTTCTCCGATCACTGTATGGTATCTGTGGCCCTGAATGTCGCCGACACTCCTCAGAAAGGGAGGGGTATGTGGCGCCTGAATGGGTCGCTACTGGAGGATCCTGAGGTTAGGGAAGCCTATGAGGTTTTCTTCCTGGACCAGACCTCGCTCCTTGAGGGCAACTGCTCCCGCCTTGAATGGTGGGAAGTAGTTAAAAAGAGGTCTGGTGACTTTTTCCGGGAAATCTCTGGGTACAGGGCAGCTTCCAAGTACCAGGCCTACCAGAGACTACGCAGGCAGCTTGACCGCCTGGTGTCCTCTGGGGGCTCTCGGGAACAGATATCCGGTCTGAAGGCGCAGATGAAGGAGTGTCAGTACGACCGTCTCGCCTCCCTGGTTTTTGAGAGGGATTATGGGAAGTTTATCTCTCCTGATCCCTACAGGAGCTGTGGTGAGGCGGCGAGTTCGAAGGTCGTACACGGCCTGAAGGATGCCTCGGGATCTCTGGTCCGGTCCAGATCAGGGATCCTGGGTGTCGTCAGAGACCACTTTTCGGACCTCCTGAAGAAGCGGCCTCTAGACATGGAGAAAGTCAGGGAATTCCTTGATGAGACCCCACTGGAAGTGAGGTCTGACCTTCCTGACTCTCTGACAGAAGAGATCTCGGTGGCTGAAGTCGAGCAGGCTATCAGCTCTTTAGCATCTAAAAAGTCGCCTGGGCCCGATGGGCTCACGGCAGAGTTTTACAAAACCTTTAAGAGCCTCTTGGCTCCTCATTTGAGGGACGTGTACCGTGAATGTTTGGCCTATGGCCTGCTGCCTCCCTCAATGAGAAGGTCAGCTCTGATCCTTCTGTCAAAGGGGAAAAGACCCGTCTGTGGTGGAGAATTGGCGTCCGATCGCCCTTCTTACCACAGATAGGAAGATACTGGCAAAGATCTTGTTTACACGTCTGTCTGCTTTGGCGGGCAGGATGCTGTCTCCCTCTCAGCACTGCACAATTCCTGGCCGGGGCACTTTTGGTGCCGTCCTGAACGTCCGGGAGGCTGTGGAAAGGTGCAGGGCTGATGGCAGCGAGCGGTATCTGCTTGCACTGGATCAGGCTAAGGCGTTTGATCGGGTGAACCATGAGTACCTTTGGCTGCTTCTGAGGAGATACGGTCTGCCTGATCAATTTGTTGATTGGCTACAGGTATTGTATAGGGGAGCTGAGAGCTTCCCTCTTGTCAACGGTTGGGTGGGTCGGGCCTTTTCTGTGGACTCTGGCGTCCGGCAGGGCTGCCCGTTGAGCCCCCTCCTGTACGTCTTTGCGGTTGACCCCTTCGTAAGGAGGCTAGACTGCGAGCGTCTTGTGGGGGTTCCGGTGGGACCTGTCGGGGGTCCGGTTTCGGCAGTGAAGGTTGTGGCCTACGCGGATGACGTCTCGGTGGTGGTATCTGGTCGTGAGGAGGCCCATTATGTGGAATCCCAGATCGGGTGCTACTCTGAGGCGTCAGGTTCGCTGGTCAATTGGGACAAGAGTGAAGTTTTCTGGATGGGGAAGGAGGGGGAGCAGTTCCCCCTTCCGGACGTGTTCCCCACGCCCGTACCAGAGATTCGAGTACTTGGCATTCATTTCGGCCCGGGTGATTATCCCAAGCTAAATTGGGAGCGCAGGCTGGTGAGTGCCACTCGGAAGGTGAAGGCCTGGAGAGGTTGGAAACTTTCCCTGAGGGAAAGGGTATGCTTGGTCAAGACGTACTTACTGCCTGAGTTTCTCTTTGTGAGCTACGTGTGTCTTTTGCCAGCATCTCTCTATGCTCGGGTCTCTGGTCTGTTCTTCCTGCTGTTGTGGGGAAACAGACTGAACCTGATCAAGAGGGAGGTCACATACCGCCAGCGAAGGCAAGGAGGGTTGGACATGGTCAACCCGGTGGTGTTCTTCATCATCATTTTTGTAAAGTACAACTTGCAGTCCATCTTTGTGGACGCACCTTCCTGGTGGGAATGTTCATGCAAGGACTGGCTCTTGCTGTTCCTGAGGAGGTGGGGGGAGGGGGGGAGGCCCGGCGATCTGAGGAGATCGCATGGGTATCTCCCATCCTACGTCCCCCTGGCATTGAAGGCACTGAGGCAGTGGCGGATAACTGCCCTTGAGGTGGGCTCTCTGGGTCGGCGTGAGCTGTACCTGAGGGTCATGGCCTCGGACATTTTGAAGCCCCTGTCTTTAAGGGACTGTCCTGAGAGGGTCCTCACGGAGGGGTTAGCCCTCTTGAATTCTTCCAGAATTCCGAACAAGTTTTGGGATCTTGCATGGAGGTCGTTCCATGGACGACTGTACGTCCGTGCAAATCTCATATATCTGAACCTAGGGGACAGGGGCTGTCCCCGACGGGAATGTGGAGGGACATTGGAGACCATGGACCATTTTCTGGTCCAATGTCCCTTCAACATGGAGGTTCTTACGGGGGTAGGGGGTGCCATTGGCTACCCCCGCCTTCCGGCCCTGACCTATGCTGAGCGGGTGTATGGTGACTTCGGGGTCCGCAGGGGTTTTGAGTTATCGTCACTTTATTTAGTCAGCGTAGTTGTGCTTTACTACACTTGGCACGCTCGGTGTTTGGTGTCCACTAGGGACAAAATCCTGTCTGTGCATGAGGTGGTGGGCGATATCTTTCGGGAGTTGGTGAAGGTGCGGGATCTGGAAAGGAGCAGGGTCGGGCCTGAGAGGTGTGCCCATTTATGGAGGGGGTTCCTCTTCCAGCCCCCTTAGGCCATGACCCTGCCCCTCTCCATGGGTAGGGGCAACTTTCCTTTCTCACCCCCCTTAGATTTTGTTTATAGTTTATTTTTGAAATAAGGCTACAGACATGTCTGATTATCATGTTCTCGCTCATACGTGGGTTGTAGGTATTTGTTGTTCTGGTGGTGGGGTGTGTTGTGGGTTGGCGATGATCTGGACAGTAGTGGTTTTTATGGACTTTAATATTTCCCTACTGTACCAGTGAGCCGTTTTAAGTTGGTTTTGTTCTTTTTTTTTTGTTGGCAATGATCTGGACAAGCTTTTTCTGATGGACTGTAAAGACTTTTTCTTGTACCAGTGAGCCTGTTGTAAATACCCGTTCTAATGTTGTTGTGTTTTTTTTTTTTTTTTGCAGTTATTTTCTTGGAGGGTGGTATGATGGTTTGTGTGTGTTGTTTGTTTTGTGTTATTTAGTTTATTTTGTATATTAACTTTTTTATGGTCGTAGTTTTAAAAATAAAAATCTCCAGACCAAAAAGCTTCCAGCTCCTCCCAGTTTGGTCATTCCACTTCCTGCTGGAGTAGTGAGAAGACCTGTCTTCCAGAGCTCCTGTGTTCCAGAGGATCCAGCCACCAGGACCAGCCTCCAGCCCCAGCCCCAGCCCCTGGCCCCAGAAGAGGGGAGGGATGGCCTCCCTCAGCCCAGGTGAAGGACCAGCATCCGGCCTCCGGAGTAACCAGCAGCACCTGCCCTCCTCCAGCCAGACGAAGATCAGCAGGGATGACCGCCTCTTCCTGGGCACCCAGCAGGGTCTCTTAGACTGGACTACCACACTACCAGGTGAGACTGAGGCCAAAGCCAGGAAGAGGTGTGATAAGATCAAGTCCCTGCTGGTTAGGATAGCCCAGGCCTGCGTGGAAAAAATGACAGCTCTCGCAGGCCTGAGGGACAAGAGGGACAGGTGCTCTAGTAGTAAGAGGTCGGAGTATAGGGGGGCCATCAATACCCTCAAGCTTGAGGTTAATGAAATCTGGGGTTACCTGGGAGGTTTTTTCGAACGTGGGGCTGGAGAGGTGTGCTTTCTTGAGGAGCTCCGGAAGACCCTCCAGCAGGCCAACCAATCAGGAAGTCAGACGGCAAGGAGGAGCAGCGGGCGGTCGGGGTCCCAACCCTCCAAGCAGCCGGGGAAGTCAGGAGAGCCTGGGTTTAGTGGGGGGGTGGAAGCTCTGGTGGTGCAGGGGCCAGTAAGGCCATAAAACCTGGGGAGGGCTCCCGAGAGCCGATCCCTCGGTCCGTGAAAAAAGGGGCTGGGGGGTTGGCTATGACAGGGGAGCCCAGTGATCCAGGAGGCCGCAGGGCCCAGGCGCCGCCGGAGGTACCCCCCCGGTGTCTTCGGGTCAGCATGCCCAGGCTCCCTCAGGATGGTCACGCTGCCACAGCTGGGGCCCACCATGTGCCGGCCTCCATGACCCCTCAGCGTGCAGTAGAGCGGGATGATCTGGCAGTGAAAGTGTCAGGGACTGCTCCTGCAGCTGCTATGTCACCGGGAGAGGGGCAGGTACATGGTGGAGGTATAATAACAAAGTCAGCTTCAGGCAAACAGCTGGTGTGTAGTGTGACCAAGATGGCGCCGGCTGCTGGGGGAGGAGCAGCTGAGGCCACATTCCCCAGTGGGAATCAACCCCTTTTCAGGGAAGGGGGATGTGGCCAGCTCCCATCCAGTGCTCGGGACCCGGAAGTGACCGCCCGTGAACCGGAAGTGCACCCCCCGCGAACCGGAAGTGCACCCCCCGCGGCCGGAAGTGCACCCCCC
Organism: Rana temporaria; assembly: GCF_905171775.1. Taxonomy (NCBI): domain Eukaryota; kingdom Metazoa; phylum Chordata; class Amphibia; order Anura; family Ranidae; genus Rana; species Rana temporaria. Next base: position 79,187,727 of record NC_053494.1, on the reverse strand, counting down.
GCGGCCGGAAGTGCACCCCCCGCGACCGGAAGTGCACCCCCCGCGACCGGAAGTACACCCCCCGCGACCGGAAGTGCCCCCCCGCGATCGGAAGTGCCCCCCTGAGAATCTGCGGCTGGTGTCACCGGCTTGGAGGACCTGGGGGATGAGAGGCCGGGGGTGCGGGGGTGCCTAGTCCCGGATGCTGCAGCAGGCACCTCCAGGCACCCCCGGCAAGTAATGGACGGTAATATGGACGGTAATATGGACGGTAACATGGACGGTAAGCTGCCACCCCCCCAGGTCCCCATGGACATTACCACAAGCCCCGAGGGGCTCCCTGCAGGACAGGCGGGGTGGGGGGAATGTCAGGTGGGACCCCTCCCGGTGGACTGTGCAGCTTATGACTTTATCCGGCAGTTGGAGGGGTCCCAGGGGGGCATCCCCCCAATACGGGTTGAGTCCCAAGGGGCTGGTGAGGTCGCAGAGGGGTCTGGTTGGGGGAGTTTGGTGGGGGAGGTACCCCCCTCTGCTGTGGCCCCAGGGGGGAAGGGGCCTGTAGTCAGGCCAAGGGTGGTGGGTCAGGGAGGTCAGGGTAGTTCAGTGGGGGTGGGTGCAACACCACCGGCAGGGATGGGGGGCCCCCCGTTCCCCCCCACTTCTGGGGGTGCTGAGGGGGTGCCCCGCTTCCGGAGAACATCTTTCGGGGGTCTCCGGAGGCCAACTTATTATCTGCCCTAAAGGGGGGTCGCTCTTTCGCCCAGGTGGCGGGCTCTCGTGCCCCTCTGGACCACCTGTACAGCCGGTTTGGCGCCCAGAATTTCCGCGCCCCCCCTGCTGACCAGGAGAGGACGCAGGGGTCGGCGTGGACGAGGGGTACAGGTTGTCCAGAGAGGAGGCGTAGGAATGTTGTCCAGCTTCGGTACGAGGGTCCGGACCCCTGCCCCGCCCGAGGTGAGGTGGTGGACCTGGTACTCTCCTTGGGTTTTGGGGTGGGTGACCTTTTTGCTGTCATCCACCCCACCAACACACGGGAGTTTGACATCAGTTTTGTCACTCCCGTGTGTATGGAACGCTTCATCACCAGCTTTGGGCTGGTGAGGGGCGTTGACCCTTGGAAGAAGTACAGGCTCATTCCCATCTCCAGGCAGGAGGAGGTAAAGAACATCACCATCCTGGTGAGGAATGAGTCGCTCCCTCCGGAGGACATTGCCACCTGGCTTGGGAGGTACGGGCAGTTGCAAACCCCCCTGAGAAAGAACCTCGATGAGCGCGGGGTCTGGACCGGGGCTTGGTTGGCCAGGATCCGGCTTAAGAGGGAGGGCAACAGTGTTGCCCACCTCCCTGGCAGCGCCTTCCTGGGCAGAGACCGGATCCTGGCCTTCTACCCGGGACAGCCCCGTCGTTGCTTCAAGTGCGGCAGCCCGACCCACATGAGCTCGGACTGCACGGTGGTCAGATGTGGCCGATGCCACGAGTTTGGCCACCTGTCCGAGTCATGTGGGAAGATATGCTGCAACTTGTGTGGTGAGATGGGGCACCCGTTTAGCAGGTGCCCCAAAGCATATCGGGGTTCTTCCTCAGGGGGGGGACCTCCTGGGCCGGGAGCGGCCGAAGCCCCCCCGGCGAGTGATGGCCGGGGGGGTGGGGATCCTGGAGCCCCTAATGCCCCTTCGGAGGGACCAACAGGCCCGCAGCCTCAAAGAAGGCGGAGCAGGCGTGGGCGAGGGGCTCCCCCCCCCGGGAGACACGGGCTCAGTTGGCCAGGAGGCTCCCGATCCTCCGGAAGGCAGAGCCGGTGGGGAGGAGTCGGGAGGGCCTGGAGGTCCTGGGTCTGAGGATCCGGGGCCCGGGCCTTTCCCTCCTTTTGTTGCAGGGCCAATCCCCACCCCCCTTCCCCCCCCCACCTACTTGCCCCCTCCCATCACCTGGCCCTAAAAAAAAAACCCCTCCTCGTACTCCCCCCCTCGTCCCCCCCCTCCCAAGTCCCCCCCCCCTTCCCCTTCTTCCTCCCATGCAGTAGGATCTGGTTCCCCCCTGTCCCCTCCCCTGTCTCTGGCCCCCCTCCTGCCTCTCCTATCCCCCCCCCTTCTGAACCCAGGGCTATGGCCATGGAGACGGATGCTGCTCGGGCCTCGCATAAGAGGGCTAAGGAGGTCTCGAGCAGCGGGTCTGAGGAGGGGGGTGGTGTTGTCACCTCGGAGAAATGGCAGGAGTGGGAGCAAGTCAGACATAGGAGGAAGAAGGGGCAGGCTAATAAATCTGGGGGCGGGAAGCTCCTTGCGAAGGGTGGGGTTCCCCCAGGGGCACGAAGTGGGGTGTCCCTGGGGAACCCGTTCAGTGTCCTCTCCTCCTCGGATTCCGAGGGGGAGGAGGAAGTGTAAATATGTGTATAGGTTTATGTATTATGTAGTATGAAGGAGAACGTGACCCTTTCAATCATTTTGATGGCGGTACCCTCTCCAATACGGCTTGCGACCATTAATGTCGCAAGTATTCGTTCTGCACAAGCTCGTTTTATGGCCTTTGATTTTCTCAGCCGTGTTGAAGCTGACATTTTGTTTTTGCAGGAGACCTGGCTGGCATCTGTGGCAGAGATGCATCTAGCAAAGAGGGAGTGGAGATGTGGGCCCTCCCTCTGGTCTCTTGCGGCCGAGCCCTGCAGTGGTGTTGCGGTCCTTTTTAAGACTGGTTCGGTGGCTTGCCGGCGAGTGATTGAAGTGGAGATTGGTAGATGTCTGGTGGTGGACGCTGTCGTGAGGGGGCAATTCCTCCGGCTCATTAATTTTTATGGGCCTCAAACCAAGAGGGAGAGGAAGAGCCTCCTTACGGCGGTTAAGCCTTATCTTTTTACATCCCAGCAGGTGATCTTTGGTGGTGACTTCAATATGATCACTAGGCCCAAAGACCGGGCAGGTGCCGCCAACCCTCTGGGATATGATAGTACTTTTTTGAATAGTGTAGTGAGGGAGGCCGGGTTGGTGGATGTGCACGTTCGTCACCTCCCCAACCTCACTGGTTTCACATTTTCCCGAGGTAGTTCTAAGAGTAGATTAGATAGGTTTTTTTTAAAGGGGGACTCTGCTTGCTTGGCTCCAGAGCTGCAGTCGGTGGAGTTCTCCGATCACTGTATGGTATCTGTGGCCCTGAATGTCGCCGACACTCCTCAGAAAGGGAGGGGTTTGTGGCGCCTGAATGGGTCGCTACTGGAGGATCCTGAGGTTAGGGAAGCCTATGAGGTTTTCTTCCTGGACCAGACCTCGCTCCTTGAGGGCAACTGCTCCCGCCTTGAATGGTGGGAAGTAGTTAAAAAGAGGTCTGGTGACTTTTTCCGGGAAATCTCTGGGTACAGGGCAGCTTCCAAGTACCAGGCCTACCAGAGACTACGCAGGCAGCTTGACCGCCTGGTGTCCTCTGGGGGCTCTCGGGAACAGATATCCGGTCTAAAGGCGCAGATGAAGGAGTGTCAGTACGACCGTCTCGCCTCCCTGGTTTTTGAGAGGGATTATGGGAAGTTTATCTCTCCTGATCCCTACAGGAGCTGTGGTGAGGCGGCGAGTTCGAAGGTCGTACACGGCCTGAAGGATGCCTCGGGATCTCTGGTCCGGTCCAGATCGGGGATCCTGGGTGTCGTCAGAGACCACTTTTCGGACCTCCTGAAGAAGCGGCCTCTAGACATGGAGAAAGTCAGGGAATTCCTTGATAAAACCCCACTGGAAGTGGGGTCTGACCTTCCTGACTCTCTGACAGAAGAGATCTCGGTAGCTGAAGTCGAGCAGGCTATCAGCTCTTTAGCATCTAAAAAGTCGCCTGGGCCCGATGGACTCACGGCAGAGTTTTACAAAACCTTTAAGAGCCTCTTGGCTCCTCATTTGAGGGACGTGTACCGTGAATGTTTGGCCTATGGCCTGCTGCCTCCCTCAATGAGAAGGTCAGCTCTGATCCTTCTGTCAAAGGGAAAAGACCCGTCTGTGGTGGAGAATTGGCGTCCGATCGCCCTTCTTACCACAGATAGGAAGATACTGGCAAAGATCTTGTTTACACGTCTGTCTGCTTTGGCGGGCAGGATGCTGTCTCCCTCTCAGCACTGCACAATTCCTGGCCGGGGCACTTTTGGTGCCGTCCTGAACGTCCGGGAGGCTGTGGAAAGGTGCAGGGCTGATGGCAGCGAGCGGTATCTGCTTGCACTGGATCAGGCTAAGGCGTTTGATCGGGTGAACCATGAGTACCTTTGGCTGCTTCTGAGGAGATACGGTCTGCCTGATCAATTTGTTGATTGGCTACAGGTATTGTATAGGGGAGCTGAGAGCTTCCCTCTTGTCAACGGTTGGGTGGGTCGGGCCTTTTCTGTGGACTCTGGCGTCCGGCAGGGCTGCCCGTTGAGCCCCCTCCTGTACGTCTTTGCGGTTGACCCCTTCGTAAGGAGGCTAGACTGCGAGCGTCTTGTGGGGGTTCCAGTGGGACCTGTCGGGGGTCCGGTTTCGGCAGTGAGGGTCATGGCCTACGCGGATGACGTCTCGGTGGTGGTATCTGGTCGTGAGGAGGCCCATTATGTGGAATCCCAGATCGGGTGCTACTCTGAGGCGTCAGGTTCGCTGGTCAATTGGGACAAGAGTGAAGTTTTCTGGATGGGGAAGGAGGGGGAGCAGTTCCCCCTTCCGGACGTGTTCCCCACGCCCGTACCAGAGATTCGAGTACTTGGCATTCATTTCGGCCCGGGTGATTATCCCAAGCTAAATTGGGAGCGCAGGCTGGTGAGTGCCACTCGGAAGGTGAAGGCCTGGAGAGGTTGGAAACTTTCCCTGAGGGAAAGGGTATGCTTGGTCAAGACGTACTTACTGCCTGAGTTTCTCTTTGTGAGCTACGTGTGTCTTTTGCCAGCATCTCTCTATGCTCGGGTCTCTGGTCTGTTCTTCCTGCTGTTGTGGGGAAACAGACTGAACCTGATCAAGAGGGAGGTCACATACCGCCAGCGAAGGCAAGGAGGGTTGGACATGGTCAACCCGGTGGTGTTCTTCATCATCATTTTTGTAAAGTACAACTTGCAGTCCATCTTTGTGGACGCGCCTTCCTGGTGGGAATGTTCATGCAAGGACTGGCTCTTGCTGTTCCTGAGGAGGTGGGAGGAGGGGGGGAGGCCCGGCGATCTGAGGAGATCGCATGGGTATCTCCCATCCTACGTCCCCCTGGCATTGAAGGTACTGAGGCAGTGGCGGATAACTGCCCTTGAGGTGGGCTCTCTGGGTCGGCGTGAGCTGTACCTGAGGGTCATGGCCTCGGACATTTTGAAGCCCCTGTCTTTAAGGGACTGTCCTGAGAGGGTCCTCACGGAGGGGTTAGCCCTCTTGAATTCTTCCAGAATTCCGAACAAGTTTTGGGATCTTGCATGGAGGTCGTTCCATGGACGACTGTACGTCCGTGCAAATCTCATATATCTGAACCTAGGGGACAGGGGCTGTCCCCGACGGGAATGTGGAGGGACATTGGAGACCATGGACCATTTTCTGGTCCAATGTCCCTTCAACATGGAGGTTCTTACGGGGGTAGGGGGTGCCATTGGCTACCCCCGCCTTCCGGCCCTGACCTATGCTGAGCGGGTGTATGGTGACTTCGGGGTCCGCAGGGGTTTTGAGTTATCGTCACTTTATTTAGTCAGCGTAGTTGTGCTTTACTACACTTGGCACGCTCGGTGTTTGGTGTCCACTAGGGACAAAATCCTGTCTGTGCATGAGGTGGTGGGCGATATCTTTCGGGAGTTGGTGAAGGTGCGGGATCTGGAAAGGAGCAGGGTCGGGCCTGAGAGGTGTGCCCATTTATGGAGGGGGTTCCTCTTCCAGCCCCCTTAGGCCATGACCCTGCCCCTCTCCACGGGTAGGGGCAACTTTCCTTTCTCACCCCCCTTAGATTTTGTTTATAGTTTATTTTTGAAATAAGGCTACAGACATGTCTGATTATCATGTTCTCGCTCATACGTGGGTTGTAGGTATTTGTTGTTCTGGTGGTGGGGTGTGTTGTGGGTTGGCGATGATCTGGACAGTAGTGGTTTTTATGGACTTTAATATTTCCCTACTGTACCAGTGAGCCGTTTTAAGTTGGTTTTGTTCTTTTTTTGTTGGCAATGATCTGGACAAGCTTTTTCTGATGGACTATAAAGACTTTTTCTTGTACCAGTGAGCCTGTTGTAAATACCCGTTCTAATGTTGTTTGTGGTTTTTTTTTTTTTTGCAGTTATTTTCTTGGAGGGTGGTATGATGGTTTGTGTGTGTTGTTTGTTTTGTGTTATTTAGTTTATTTTGTATATTAACTTTTTTATGGTCGTAGTTTTAAAAATAAAAATCTCCACTTCCTGCTGGAGTAGAGAGAAGACCTGTCTTCCAGAGCTCCTGTGTTCCAGAGGATCCAGCCACCTAGGACCAGCCTCCAGCCCCAGCCCCAGCCCCAGCCCCTGGCCCCGGAAGAGGGGAGGGATGGCCTCCCTCAGCCCAGGAGAAGGACCTGCCTCCGGCCTCCGGAGTAACCAGCAGCACCTGCCCTCCTCCAGCCAGACGAAGATTAGCAGGGATGACCGCCTCTTCCTGGACACCCAGGAGGGTCTCTTAGACTGGACTACCACACTACCAGGTGAGACTGAGGCCAAAGCCAGGAAGAGGTGTGATAAGATCAAGTCCCTGCTGGTTAGGATAGCCCAGGCCTGCGTGGAAAAAATGACAGCTCTCGCAGGCCTGAGGGACAGGTGCTCTAGTAGTAAGAGGTCAGAATATAGGGGGGCCATCAATACCCTCAGGCTTGAGGTCAATGAGATCTGGGGTTACCTGGGAGGCTTTTTTGAACGTGGGGCTGGAGAGGTGAGCTTTCTTGAGGAGCTCCGGAAGACCCTCCAGCAGGCCAGCCAATCAGGAAGTCAGACGGCAAGGAGGAGCAGCGGGCGGTCAGGGTCCCAAACCTCCAAGCAGCCGGGGAAGTCAGGAGAGCCTGGGTGTAGTGGGGGGGGTGGAAGCTCTGGTGGTGCAGGGCCCAGTAAGGCCATAAAACCTGGGGAGGGCTCCCGAGAGCCGATCCCTCGGTCCGTGAAAAAGGGGGCTGGGGGGTTGGCTATGACAGGGGAGCCCAGTGATCCAGGAGGCCGCAGGGCCCAGGCGCCGCCGGAGGTACCCCCCCGGTGTCTTCGGGTCAGCATGCCCAGGCTCCCTCAGGATGGTCACGCTGCCACAGCTGGGGCCCACCATGTGCCGGCCTCCATGACCCCTCAGCGTGCAGTAGAGCGGGATGATCTGGCAGTGAAAGTGTCAGGGACTGCTCCTGCAGCTGCTATGTCACCGGGAGAGGGGCAGGTGCATGGTGGAGATATAATAACAAAGTCAGCTTCAGGCAAACAGCTGGTGTGTAGTGTGACCAAGATGGCGCCGGCTGCTGGGGGAGGAGCAGCTGAGGCCACATTCCCCAGTGGGAACCAACCCCTTTTCAGGGAAGGGGGATGTGGCCAGCTCCCATCCAGTGCTCAGGACCCGGAAGTGCCCCCCTCGCGAACCGGAAGTGCCCCCCTCGCGAACCGGAAGTGCACCCCCGCGACCGGAAGTGCACCCCCCCGCGACCGGAAGTCGTCCACCCCCCGCGACAGGAAGTGACCCCCCCCCCCGCGACCGGAAGTGCCCCCTGCGAATCTGCGGCTGGTGTCACCGGCTTGGAGGACCTGGGGGATGAGAGGACGGGGGTGCGGGGGTGCCTAGTCCCGGATGCTGCAGCAGGCACCTCCAGGCACCCCCGGCAAGTAATGGACAGCATGGACGGTAATATGGACAGTAACATGGACGGTAAGCTGCCACCCCCCCAGGTCCCCATGGACATTACCACAAGCCCCGAGGGGCTCCCTGCAGGACAGGCGGGGTGGGGGGAATGTCAGGTGGGACCCCTCCCAGTGGACTGTGCAGCTTATGACTTTATCCGGAAGTTGGAGGGGTCCCAGGGGAGCATCCCCCCAATACGGGTTGAGTCCCAAGGGGCTGGTAAAGTCGCAGAGGGATCTGGGTGGGGGAGTTTGGTGGGGGAGGTACCCCCCTCTGCTGTGGCCCCAGGGGGGGAGGAGCCTGTAGTCAGGCCAAGGGTGGTGGGTCAGGGTGGTCAGGGTAGTTCAGCGGGGGTGGGTGCAACACCACCGGCAGGGATGGGGGCCCCCCTGTCCCCCCCCACTTCTGGGGGTGCTGAGGGGGGTACCCCGCTTCCGGAGAACATCTTTCGGGGGTCTCCGGAGGCCAACTTATTGTCTGCCCTAAAGGGGGGTCGCTCTTTCGCCCAGGTGGCGGGCTCTCGTGCCCCTCTGGACCACCTGTACAGCCGGTTTGGCGCCCAGAATTTCCGCGCCCCCCCTGCTGACCAGGAGAGGACGCAGGGGTCGGCGTGGACGAGGGGTACAGGTGGTCCAGAGAGGAGGCGTAGGAATGTTGTCCAGCTTCGGTACGAGGGTCCGGACCCCTGCCCCGCCCGAGGTAAGGTGGTGGGCCTGGTACTCTCCTTGGGTTTTGGGGTGGGTGACCTTTTTGCGGTCATCCATCCCACCAACACACGGGAGTTTGATATAAGTTTTGTCACTCCCGTGTGTATGGAACGCTTCATCACCAGCTTTGGGTTGGTGAGGGGCGTTGACCCTTGGAAGAGGTACAGGCTCATTCCCATCTCCAGGCAGGAGGAGGTTAAGAACATCACCATCCTGGTGAGGAATGAGTCGCTCCCTCCGGAGGACATTGCCACCTGGCTTGGGAGGTACGGGCAGTTGCAGACCCCCCTGAGGAAGAACCTTGATGAGCGCGGGGTCTGGACCGGGGCTTGGTTGGCCAGGATCCGGCTTAAGAGGGAGGGCAACAGTGTTGCCCACCTCCCTGGCAGCGCCTTCCTGGGCAGAGACCGGATCCTGGCCTTCTACCCGGGACAGCCCCGTCGTTGCTTCAAGTGCGGCAGCCCGACCCACATGAGCTCGGACTGCACGGTGGTCAGATGTGGCCGGTGCCACGAGTTTGGCCACCTGTCCGAGTCATGTGGGAAGATATGCTGCAACTTGTGTGGTGAGATGGGGCACCCGTTTAGCAGGTGCCCCAAAGCATATCGGGGTTCTTCCTCAGGGGGGGGACCTCCTGGGCCGGGAGTGGCCGAAGCCCCCCCCGGCGAGTGATGGCCGGGGGGGTGGGGATCCTGGAGCCCCTAATGCCCCTTCGGAGGGACCAACAGGCCCGCAGCCTCAAAGAAGGCGGAGCAGGCGTGGGCGAGGGGCTCCCCCCCGGGAGACACAGGCTCAGTTGGCCAGGAGGCTCCCGATCCTCCGGAAGGCAGAGCCGGTGGGGAGGAGTCGGGAGGGCCTGGAGGTCCTGGGTCTGAGGATCCGGGGCCCGGGCCTTTCCCTCCTTTTGTTGCAGAGCCAATCCCCTTTCCCCTTCCCCCCCCCACCTACTTGCCCCCTCCCATCACCTGGCCCTAAAAAAAATCCCCTCCTCGTACCCCCCCTCCCAAGTCCCGTCCCCCCCTTCCCCTTCTTCCTCCCATGCAGTAAGATCTGGTTCCCCCCTGTCCCCTCCCCTGTCTCTGGCCCCCCTCCTGCCTCTCCTATCCCCCCCCCCTTCTGGACCCAGGGCTATGGCCATGGAGACGGATGCTGCTCGGGCCTCGCATAAGAGGGCTAAGGAGGTCTCGAGCAGCGGGTCTGAGGAGGGGGGTGGTGTTGTCACCTCGGAGAAATGGCAGGAGTGGGAGCAAGTCAGACATAGGAGGAAGAAGGGGCAGGCTAATAAATCTGGGGGCGGGAAGCTCCTTGCGAAGGGTGGGGTTCCCCCAGGGGCACGAAGTGGGGTGTCCCTGGGGAACCCGTTCAGTGTCCTCTCCTCCTCGGATTCCGAGGGGGAGGAGGAAGTGTAAATATGTGTATAGGTTTATATATTATATAGTATGAAGGAGAACGTGACCCTTTCAATCATTTTGATGGCGGTACCCTCTCCAATACGGCTTGCGACCATTAATGTCGCAAGTATTCGTTCTGCAGGAGCTCGTTTTATGGCGTTTGATTTTCTCAGCCGTGTTGAAGCTGACATTTTGTTTTTGCAGGAGACCTGGCTGGCATCTGTGGCAGAGATGCATCTAGCAAAGAGGGAGTGGAGATGTGGGCCCTCCCTCTGGTCTCTTGCGGCCGAGCCCTGCAGTGGTGTTGCGGTCCTTTTTAAGACTGGTTCGGTGGCTTGTCGGCAAGTGATTGAAGTGGAGATTGGTAGATGTCTGGTGGTGGACGCTGTCGTGAGGGGGCAATTCCTCCGGCTCATTAACTTTTATGGGCCTCAAACTAAGAGGGAGAGGAAGAGCCTCCTTACGGCAGTTAAGCCTTATCTTTTTACATCCCAGCAGGTGATCTTTGGTGGTGACTTCAATATGATCACTAGGCCCAAAGACCGGGCAGGTGCCGCCAACCCTCTGGGATATGATAGTACTTTTTTGAATAGCGTAGTGAGGGAGGCCGGGTTGGTGGATGTGCACGTTCGTCACCTCCCCAACCTCACTGGTTTCACATTTTCCCGAGGTAGTTCTAAGAGTAGATTAGATAGTTTTTTTTTAAAGGGGGACTCTGCTTGCTCGGCTCCAGAGCTGCAGTCGGTGGAGTTCTCCGATCACTGTATGGTATCTGTGGCCCTGAATGTCGCCGACACTCCTCAGAAAGGGAGGGGTTTGTGGCGCCTGAATGGGTCGCTACTGGAGGATCCTGAGGTTAGGGAAGCATATGAGGTTTTCTTCCTGGACCAGACCTCGCTCCTTGAGGGCAACTGCTCCCGCCTTGAATGGTGGGAAGTAGTTAAAAAGAGGTCTGGTGACTTTTTCCGGGAAATCTCTGGGTACAGGGCAGCTTCCAAGTACCAGGCCTACCAGAGACTACGCAGGCAGCTTGACCGCCTGGTGTCCTCTGGGGGCTCTCGGGAACAGATATCCGGTCTGAAGGCGCAGATGAAGGAGTGTCAGTACGACCGTCTCGCCTCCCTGTTTTTTGAGAGGGATTATGGGAAGTTTATCTCTCCTGATCCCTACAGGAGCTGTGGTGAGGCGGCGAGTTCGAAGGTCGTACACGGCCTGAAGGATGCCTCGGGATCTCTGGTCCGGTCCAGACCGGGGATCCTGGGTGTCGTCAGAGACCACTTTTCGGACCTCCTGAAGAAGCGGCCTCTAGACATGGAGAAAGTCAGGGTATTCCTTGATGAGACCCCACTGGAAGTGGGGTCTGACCTTCCTGACTCTCTGACAGAAGAGATCTCGGTAGCTGAAGTCGAGCAGGCTATCAGCTCTTTAGCATCTAAAAAGTCGCCTGGGCCCGATGGACTCACGGCAGAGTTCTACAAAACCTTTAAGAGCCTCTTGGCTCCTCATTTGAGGGACGTGTACCGTGAATGTTTGGCCTATGGCCTGCTGCCTCCCTCAATGAGAAGGTCAGCTCTGATCCTTCTGTCACAGGGGAAAGACCCGTCTGTGGTGGAGAATTGGCGTCCGATCGCCCTTCTTACCACAGATAGGAAGATACTGGCAAAGATCTTGTTTACACGTCTGTCTGCTTTGGCGGGCAGGATGCTGTCTCCCTCTCAGCACTGCACAATTCCTGGCCGGGGCACTTTTGGTGCCGTCCTGAACGTCCGGGAGGCTGTGGAAAGGTGCAGGGCTGATGGCAGCGAGCGGTATCTGCTTGCACTGGATCAGGCTAAGGCGTTTGATCGGGTGAACCATGAGTACCTTTGGCTGCTTCTGAGGAGATACGGTCTGCCTGATCAATTTGTTGATTGGCTACAGGTATTGTATAGGGGAGCTGAGAGCTTCCCTCTTGTCAACGGTTGGGTGGGTCGGGCCTTTGCTGTGGACTCTGGCGTCCGGCAGGGCTGCCCGTTGAGCCCCCTCCTGTACGTCTTTGCGGTTGACCCCTTCGTAAGGAGGCTAGGCTGCGAGCGTCTTGTGGGGGTTCCGGTGGGACCTGTCGGGGGTCCGGTTTCGGCAGTGAAGGTCGTGGCCTACGCGGATGACGTCTCGGTGGTGGTATCTGGTCGTGAGGAGGCCCATTATGTGGAATCCCAGATCGGGTGCTACTCTGAGGCGTCAGGTTCGCTGGTCAATTGGGACAAGAGTGAAGTTTTCTGGATGGGGAAGGAGGGGGAGCAGTTCCCCCTTCCGGACGTGTTCCCCACGCCCGTACCAGAGATTCGAGTACTTGGCATTCATTTCGGCCCGGGTGATTATCCCAAGCTAAATTGGGAGCGCAGGCTGGTGAGTGCCACTCGGAAGGTGAAGGCCTGGAGAGGTTGGAAACTTTCCCTGAGGGAAAGGGTATGCTTGGTCAAGACGTACTTACTGCCTGAATTTCTCTTTGTGAGCTACGTGTGTGTTTTGCCAGCATCTCTCTATGCTCGGGTCTATGGTCTGTTCTTCCTGCTGTTGTGGGGAAACAGACTGAACCTGATCAAGAGGGAGGTCACATACCGCCAGCGAAGGCAAGGAGGGTTGGACATGGTCAACCCGGTGGTGTTCTTCATCATCATTTTTGTAAAGTACAACTTCCAGTCCATCTTTGTGGACGCGCCTTCCTGGTGGGAATGTTCATGCAAGGACTGGCTCTTGCTGTTCCTGAGGAGGTGGGGGGAGGGGGGGAGGCCCGGCGATCTGAGGAGATCGCATGGGTATCTCCCATCCTACGTCCCCCTGGCATTGAAGGTACTGAGGCAGTGGCGGATAACTGCCCTTGAGGTGGGCTCTCTGGGTCGGCGTGAGCTGTACCTGAGGGTCATGGCCTCGGACATTTTGAAGCCCCTGTCTTTAAAGGACTGTCCTGAGAGGGTCCTCACGGAGGGGTTAGCCCTCTTGAATTCTTCCAGAATTCCGAACAAGTTTTGGGATCTTGCATGGAGGTCGTTCCATGGACGACTGTACGTCCGTGCAAATCTCATATATCTGAACCTAGGGGACAGGGGCTGTCCCCGACGGGAATGTGGAGGGACATTGGAGACCATGGACCATTTTCTGGTCCAATGTCCCTTCAACATGGAGGTTCTTACAGGGGTAGGGAGTGCCATTGGCTACCCCCGCCTTCCGGCCCTGACCTATGCTGAGCGGGTGTATGGTGACTTCGGGGTCCGCAGGGGTTTTGAGTTATCGTCACTTTATTTAGTCAGCGTAGTTGTGCTTTACTACACTTGGCACGCTCGGTGTTTGGTGTCCACTAGGGACAAAATCCTGTCTGTGCATGAGGTGGTGGGCGATATCTTTCGGGAGTTGGTGAAGGTGCGGGATCTGGAAAGGAGCAGGGTCGGGCCTGAGAGGTGTGCCCATTTATGGAGGGGGTTCCTCTTCCAGCCCCCTTAGGCCATGACCCTGCCCCTCTCCATGGGTAGGGGCAACTTTCCTTTCTCACCCCCCTTAGATTTTGTTTATAGTTTATTTTTGAAATAAGGCTACAGACATGTCTGATTATCATGTTCTCGCTCATACGTGGGTTGTAGGTATTTGTTGTTCTGGTGGTGGGGTGTGTTGTGGGTTGGCGATGATCTGGACAGTAGTGGTTTTTATGGACTTTAATATTTCCCTACTGTACCAGTGAGCCCTTTTAAGTTGGTTTTGTTCTTTTTTTTGTTGGCAATGATCTGGACAAGCTTTTTCTGATGGACTATAAAGACTTTTTCTTGTACCAGTGAGCCTGTTGTAAATACCCGTTCTAATGGTGTTGTGTTTTTTTTTTTTTGCAGTTATTTTCTTGGAGGGTGGTATGATGGTTTGTGTGTGTTGTTTGTTTTGTGTTATTTAGTTTATTTTGTATATTTGTTAACTTTTTTTTATGGTCGTAGTTTTAAAAATAAAAATCTCCACTTCGTGCTGGAGTAAAGAGAAGACCTGTCTTCCAGAGCTCCTGTGTTCCAGAGGATCCAGCCACCTAGGACCAGCCTCCAGCCCCAGCCCCCAGCCCCGGAAGAGGGGAGGGATGGCCTCCCTCAGCCCAGGTGAAGGACCAGCATCCGGCCTCCGGAGTAACCAGCAGCACCTGCCCTCCTCCAGCCAGACGAAGATCAGCAGGGATGACCGCCTCTTCCTGGGCACCCAGCAGGGTCTCTCGGACTGGACCACCATTCAACCAGGTGAGACTGAGGCCAAAGCCAGGAAGAGGTGTGATAAGATCAAGTCCCTGCTGGTTAGGATAGCCCAGGCCAGCGTGGGTCTCTCGGACTGGACCACCATTCAACCAGGTGAGACTGAGGCCAAAGCCAGGAAGAGGTGTGATAAGATCAAGTCCCTGCTGGTTAGGATAGCCCAGGCCAGCAGTAAGAGGTCGGAGTACAGGGAGGCCATGAACACCCACCGGCTGCAGGTGAAAGAAATTTGGGACTATCTTGGGGGATTTTGTGAACGTGGGGCTGGAGAAGTTGCTTTCCTTGAGGAGCTCAGGAAGACCCTCCAGCAGGCCAGCCAGGAAGGAAGTCAGGCGGCAAGGAGGAGCAGCGGGCGGTCGGGGTCCCAACCCTCCAAGCAGCCGGGGAAGTCAGGAGAGCCTGGGTGTAGTGGGGGGGGGTGGAAGCTCTGGTGGTGCAGGGCCCAGTAAGGCCATAAAACCTGGGGAGCCGATCCCTCGGTCCGTGAAAAAAGGGGCTGGCGGGTTGGCTATGACAGGGGAGCCCAGTGATCCAGGAGGTCGCAGGGCCCAAGCGCCGCCGGAGGTACCCCCCTGCGTCTACGGGTCAGCACACCCGGGCTCCCACAGGAGGGCCACGCTGCAATTGTGGAAGCCCGCTGTGTGCCTGTCTCTAGGACCCCTCAGCCTGCAGTAGAGCGGGAGGACCTGGCAGAGGCAGCGCCAGTGACTGCTCCTGCGGCTGGTAGTGAACAGGGTGAGAGGCAGGTGCATGGCGGTGAAGTACCAGTAAAAACATTAAAAGTACTTGTCTGCAGCGTGGCCATGATGGCGCCGGCTGCTGGGGGAGGAGCAGCCAGCATCAGGGACCCGGAAGTACCCCCCCACCGGGAACCGGAAGTGCCCCCCGCAAACCGGAAGTGCCCCCCGCGACCGGAAGTGTCGTCCCCCCCCAACCCCCCCCCCCCCCGCGACCGGAAGTGCCCCCCCCCCCCCCCCCCCCCCCGCGACCGGAAGTCCACCCCCCGCGACCGGAAGTGACTTCCAATGAATTTTCGGCTGGTGTCACCAGCACGGGAGTGGACCTGGGGGGTGATGGGCCGGGGGTGCAGGGGTGCCCAGTCCCGGTTATTGCAGCAAGCACCTCTGGGCAGGACGGTATGGACGGTAAGCTGCCTACCCCCCAGGTCCCTATGGATACCAGCCCTGAAGGGCTTCCAGCGGCACAGGCAGGGTGGGGGGATTGTCACGTGGGGCCCCTCCCGGAGGACAGTGCTGCATATGATTTTATCCGTCAGCTGGAGGGGTCCCAGGGGGGCATCCCCCCAGAGACAAGTGTGCGGGTTGAGTCCCAAGGGGCTGGTGAGGTCGCAGAGGGGTCTGGTTGGGGGAGTTTGGTGGGGGAGGTACCCCCCTCTGCTGTGGACCCAGGGGGGAGGGGCCTGTAGTCAGGCCAAGGGTGGTGGGTCAGGGGGGTCAGGGTAGTTCAGTGGGGGAGGGTGCAACACCACCGGCAGGGATGGGGGCCCCCCCACTTCTGGGGGTGCTGAGGGGGGTGCCCCGCTTCCGGAGAACATCTTTCGGGGGTCTCCGGAGGCCAACTTATTATCTGCCCTAAAGATGGCGGGCTCTCGTGCCCCTCTGGACCACCTGTACAGCCGGTTTGGCGCCCAGAATTTCCGCGCCCCCCCTGCTGACCAGGAGAGGACGCAGGGGTCGGCGTGGACGAGGGGTACAGGTGGTCCAGAGAGGAGGCGTAGGAATGTTGTCCAGCTTCGGTACGAGGGTCCGGACCCCTGCCCCGCCCGAGGTGAGGTGGTGGGCCTGGTGCTCTCCTTGGGTTTTGGGGTGGGTGAACTTTTTGCTGTCATCCATCCCACCAACACACGGGAGTTTGATATCAGTTTTGTCACTCCCGTGTGTATGGAATGCTTCATCACCAGCTTTGGGCTGGTGAGGGGCGTTGACCCTTGGAAGAAGTACAGGCTCATTCCCATCTCCAGGCAGGAGGAGGTTAAGAACATCACCATCCTGGTGAGGAATGAGTCGCTCCCTCCGGAGGACATTGCCACCTGGCTCGGGAGGTACGGGCAATTGCAAACCCCCCTGAGAAAGAACCTCGATGAGCGCGGGGTTTGGACCGGGGCTTGGTTGACCAGGATCGGGCTCAAGAGGGAGGGCAACAGTGTTGCCCACCTCCCTGGCAGTGTCTTCCTGGGCAGAGACCGGATCCTGGCCTTCTACCCGGGCCAGCCCCGCCGCTGCTTTAAGTGTGGCAGCCACATGAGTTCGGACTGTACGGTGGTCAGATGTAGCCGGTGCCTTGAGTTTGGCCACCAGTCCGACTCATGTGGGAAGATCTGTTGCAACCTTTGTGGTGAGATGGGGCACCCATTCAGTAGGTGCCCCAAAGCATATTGGGGTTCTTTCTCAGGGGGGGACCTCCCGGGCCGGGAGCGGCCGAAGCCCCCCCGGCGAGTGATGGCCGTGGGGGTGGGGATCCTGGGGCCCCTAATGCCCCTCCGGAGGGACCAACAGGCCCACAGCCTCAAAGAAGGCGGAGCAGGCGTGGGCGAGGGGCTCCCCCCCCGGGAGATACGGGCTCAGTTGGCCAGGAGGCTCCCAATCCTCCAGAAGGCAAAGCCGGTGGGGAGGAGTCGGGGAGGCCTGGGGGTCCCGGGCCTGAGGGTCCGGGGCCCCGGCTTTCCCCTCCTTTTGTTGCAGGGCCGATCCCCCCCCTCCACCTGTTCTATCTGCCTCCCCATGCAGCCCCCCCTCATCTTCCCATCCCCGTACCCCCCCCCCTCGTCCCCCCCTCCCAAGTCCCGTCCCCCCCCTTCCCCTTCTTCTGCCAAGTCTGATCCCCTTCCTGTCCCCCCCCTGTCTCTGGCCCCCCTCCTGCCTCTCCCATCCCCCCCCCTTCTGGACCCAAAGTCTCCTCTGGCCTTGTGGCCATGGAGACGGAAGCTGCTCGAGCCTCATCTAAGAGGGAAATCTCGAGCAGCGGGTCCGAGGAGGGGGGTGGCGTAGTCACCTCAGAGAGATGGCAGGAGTGGGAGCAGGTGAGACGCAGGAAGAGGGGGAAGGCTGTAAAATCTGGGGGCGGGAGGTCCCCTGTGAAGGGTGGGGTTCCCCCAGGGGCACGAAGTGGGGTGTCCCTGGGGAACCCGTTTGGTGTCCTCTCCTCCTCCTCGGACTCAGAGGAGGAGGGAGTGTAAATATGTAAATATGTTTTGGTGTTTGTAGTATGAAGGAGAACGTGACCCTTTCAATCATTTTGATGGCGGTACCCTCTCCAATACGGCTTGCGACCATTAATGTCGCAAGTATTCGTTCTGCAGGAGCTCGTTTTATGGCCTTTGATTTTCTCAGCCGTGTTGAAGCTGACATTTTGTTTTTGCAGGAGACCTGGCTGGCATCTGTGGCAGAGATGCATCTAGCAAAGAGGGAGTGGAGATGTGGGCCCTCCCTCTGGTCTCTTGCGGCCGAGCCCTGCAGTGGTGTTGCGGTCCTTTTTAAGACTGGTTCGGTGGCTTGCCGGCGAGTGATTGAAGTGGAGATTGGTAGATGTCTGGTGGTGGACGCTGTCGTGAGGGGGCAATTCCTCCGGCTCATTAATTTTTATGGGCCTCAAACTAAGAGGGAGAGGAAGAGCCTCCTTACGGCAGTTAAGCCTTATCTTTTTACATCCCAGCAGGTGATCTTTGGTGGTGACTTCAATATGATCACTAGGCCCAAAGACCGGGCAGGTGCCGCCAACCCTCTGGGATATGATAGTACTTTTTTGAATAGCGTAGTGAGGGAGGTTGGGTTGGTGGATGTGCACGTTCGTCACCTCCCCAACCTCACTGGTTTCACATTTTCCCGAGGTAGTTCTAAGAGTAGATTAGATAGGTTTTTTTTAAAGGGGGACTCTGCTTGCTCGGCTCCAGAGCTGCAGTCGGTGGAGTTCTCCGATCACTGTATGGTATCTGTGGCCCTGAATGTCGCCGACACTCCTCAGAAAGGGAGGGGTTTGTGGCGCCTGAATGGGTCGCTACTGGAGGATCCTGAGGTTAGGGAAGCCTATGAGGTTTTCTTCCTGGACCAGACCTCGCTCCTTGAGGGCAACTGCTCCCGCCTTGAATGGTGGGAAGTAGTTAAAAAGAGGTCTGGTGACTTTTTCCGGGAAATCTCTGGGTACAGGGCAGCTTCCAAGTACCAGGCCTACCAGAGACTACGCAGGCAGCTTGACCGCCTGGTGTCCTCTGGGGGCTCTCGGGAACAGATATCCGGTCTGAAGGCGCAGATGAAGGAGTGTCAGTACGACCGTCTCGCCTCCCTGTTTTTTGAGAGGGATTATGGGAAGTTTATCTCTCCTGATCCCTACAGGAGCTGTGGTGAGGCGGCGAGTTCGAAGGTCGTACACGGCCTGAAGGATGCCTCGGGATCTCTGGTCCGGTCCAGATCGGGGATCCTGGGTGTCGTCAGAGACCACTTTTCGGACCTCCTGAAGAAGCGGCCTCTAGACATGGAGAAAGTCAGGGTATTCCTTGATGAGACCCCACTGGAAGTGGGGTCTGACCTTCCTGACTCTCTGACAGAAGAGAACTCGGTAGCTGAAGTCGAGCAGGCTATCAGCTCTTTAGCATCTAAAAAGTCGCCTGGGCCCGATGGACTCACGGCAGAGTTCTACAAAACCTTTAAGAGCCTCTTGGCTCCTCATTTCAGGGACGTGTACCGTGAATGTTTGGCCTATGGCCTGCTGCCTCCCTCAATGAGAAGGTCAGCTCTGATCCTTCTGTCAAAGGGAAAAGACCCGTCTGTGGTGGAGAATTGGCGTCCGATCGCCCTTCTTACCACAGATAGGAAGATACTGGCAAAGATCTTGTTTACACGTCTGTCTGCTTTGGCAGGCAGGATGCTGTCTCCCTCTCAGCACTGCACAATTCCTGGCCGGGGCACTTTTGGTGCCGTCCTGAACGTCCGGGAGGCTGTGGAAAGGTGCAGGGCTGATGGCAGCGAGCGGTATCTGCTTGCACTGGATTAGGCTAAGGCGTTTGATCGGGTGAACCATGAGTACCTTTGGCTGCTTCTGAGGAGATACGGTCTGCCTGATCAATTTGTTGATTGGCTACAGGTATTGTATAGGGGAGCTGAGAGCTTCCCTCTTGTCAACGGTTGGGTGGGTCGGACCTTTGCTGTGGACTCTGGCATCCGGCAGGGCTGCCCGTTGAGCCCCCTCCTGTACGTCTTTGCGGTTGACCCCTTCGTAAGGAGGCTAGACTGCGAGCGTCTTGTGGGGGTTCCGGTGGGACCTGTCGGGGGTCCGGTTTTGGCAGTGAAGGTCGTGGCCTACGCGGATGACGTCTCGGTGGTGGTATCTGGTCGTGAGGAGGCCCATTATGTGGAATCCCAGATCGGGTGCTACTCTGAGGCGTCAGGTTCGCTGGTCAATTGGGACAAGAGTGAAGTTTTCTGGATGGGGAAGGAGGGGGAGCAGTTCCCCCTTCCGGACGTGTTCCCCACGCCCGTACCAGAGATTCGAGTACTTGGCATTCATTTCGGCCCGGGTGATTATCCCAAGCTAAATTGGGAGCGCAGGCTGGTGAGTGCCACTCGGAAGGTGAAGGCCTGGAGAGGTTGGAAACTTTCCCTGAGGGAAAGGGTATGCTTGGTCAAGACGTACTTACTGCCTGAGTTTCTCTTTGTGAGCTACGTGTGTCTTTTGCCAGCATCTCTCTATGCTCGGGTCTATGGTCTGTTCTTCCTGCTGTTGTGGGGAAACAGACTGAACCTGATCAAGAGGGAGGTCACATACCGCCAGCGAAGGCAAGGAGGGTTGGACATGGTCAACCCGGTGGTGTTCTTCATCATCATTTTTGTAAAGTACAACTTGCAGTCCATCTTTGTGGACGCGCCTTCCTGGTGGGAATGTTCATGCAAGGACTGGCTCTTGCTGTTCCTGAGGAGGTGGGGGGAGGGGGGAGGCCCGGCGATCTGAGTAGATCGCATGGGTATCTCCCATCCTATGTCCCCCTGGCATTGAAGGTACTGAGGCAGTGGCGGATAACTGCCCTTGAGGTGGGCTCTCTGGGTCGGCGTGAGCTGTACCTGAGGGTCATGGCCTCGGACATTTTGAAGCCCCTGTCTTTAAGGGACTGTCCTGAGAGGGTCCTCACGGAGGGGTTAGCCCTCTTGAATTCTTCCAGAATTCCGAACAAGTTTTGGGATCTTGCATGGAGGTCGTTCCATGGACGACTGTACGTCCGTGCAAATCTCAAGTATCTGAACCTAGGGGACAGGGGCTGTCCCCGACGGGAATGTGGAGGGACATTGGAGACTGTGAAGGATATGTCAGTGTAAATCTCCCTGCTTGGTTAAATTGTGGGTTAGAGGTAAAATGGATTCATGTGTTACAAGCTATTGACATGTTAATGACCCGTCTGGATGCTAGTTCCTTATTTCAAAGGGATGTTAAACCTGTTTACTGTGATTAGAGGTGACTCATGTTATGTATTCTGATTGCTTCATTATGCGGTGCCAGGCTGCCCAGCTAATGTGTTCTGTACACCTTGTAATTAACTTCCCTGATGTCATTATTTAAAGAAAATGTGTCTCAGGTCGGCTCCGAATTGTCTGGCTATATTCTGTATGAGAACTCCAGAGTGGGTGAAAAGGGGGTGGAGCTCCCATTGTTCCTTGATTAAGGATTTAGCTTGTAAAACTGTATTTATAACCAGCAGCAAGCTGCCAATAATTCAGTTTTGGTTCCAGCATTCAGTCTTGACTCATGTATGGATGATCCTGTGATGTTCTTGTATGGAGAGGAGGGAATGCTTGACGGGGGATATCATACCGATACCGTCACAGAGACCATGGACCATTTTCTGGTCCAATGTCCCTTCAACATGGAGGTTCTTACGGGGGTAGGGGGTGCCATTGGCTACCCCCGCCTTCCGGCCCTGACCTATGCTGAGCGAGTGTATGGTGACTTTGGGGTCCGCAGGGGTTTTCAGTTATCGTCACTTTATTTAGTCAGCGTAGTTGTGCTTTACTACACTTGGCACGCTCGGTGTTTGGTGTCCACTAGGGACAAAATCCTGTCTGTGCATGAGGTGGTGGGCGATATCTTTCGGGAGTTGGTGAAGGTGCGGGATCTGGAAAGGAGCAGGGTCGGGCCTGAGAGGTGTGCCCATTTATGGAGGGGGTTCCTCTTCCAGCCCCCTTAGGCCATGACCCTGCCCCTCTCCATGGGTAGGGGCAACTTTCCTTTCTCACCCCCCTTAGATTTTGTTTATAGTTTATTTTTGAAATAAGGCTACAGACATGTCTGATTATCATGTTCTCGCTCATACGTGGGTTGTAGGTATTTGTTGTTCTGGTGGTGGGGTGTGTTGTGGGTTGGCGATGATCTGGACAGTAGTGGTTTTTATGGACTTTAATATTTCCCTACTGTACCAGTGAGCCCTTTTAAGTTGATTTTGTTCTTTTTTGTTGGCAATGATCTGGACAAGCTTTTTCTGATGGACTATAAAGACTTTTTCTTGTACCAGTGAGCCTGTTGTAAATACCCGTTCTAATGTTGTTGTGGTTTTTTTTTTTTTTGTTTTTTTTTTGCAGTTATTTTCTTGGAGGGTGGTATGATGGTTTGTGTGTGTTGTTTGTTTTGTGTTATTTAGTTTATTTTGTGTATTTGTTAACTTTTTTATGGTCGTAGTTCTAAAAATAAAAATCTCCAGACCAAACCGCGGTAATTCCGTTGGTGTGAGGACCTGCTGCTAGAGCTCCTGGAGATCCAGGAAGCAATGGAGGCTTCAAGCCCAGGGGATGGCTCTTATCCCCAGGCCGTGGTTAAGTCTTTGCCGGTGGAGAGTGGGCCTGGAGGCCCGCACAAGATTTCAGTGTTGTTGGATGACCTAAAGCCGAGCAAGATTGAAGTAATGTACCTGCAGACCCAAGAGAAATTTTGTTGGCTTGCAAACATGTCGGGGGAAGATGCAAATGAAAGGGATCTTAGGATCCAGGCTGTGTATGGCTTAATGGAGAAGGTGGTGATTTATCTGGAGGCAGTGCATGCTGACCTGGCCCGGCTGAGGAGCACCAGAGACTCAGTCAACAAAAACCGGAGGAAAGGATTTCGGTCAAGTATCCAAATCCTAAGGGGTATTACTGTTGAGTACACCACCTTACTGAATGGACTTGGCAAGTCTGCTGGTGTTGCAACTCCTGAGATGGTTGAGTTTAACAGGCGGATCATGGTTGCCCATGACAACGGCAGCCAGGCCGTCAGACGGGGCTCCCAGGCCGGGACCTCCGTCATGTCTCAGCCACTAGGTGGCGCTGTTCCCGTTCCCAACCAGGAAGTGTCTGCAGCGTGTGTGATGGACGGAGGTGCTGCTGCTGCTACAGCATGTGTGGAGGATGGAGGTGCCGTGATGGAGGATGAGGGAGCCGCGATGGAGGTCACAGCGGGAGGTGAGAGATCCGATCCGGCGGTGGTTGCAGTTGTGGAGGTTCCACATGAACTATCTGGTGTAGTGGCTGTGGTGACAGCAAGATCCCCAGAAATGGAACTTACACAGCCAGGTGCTGTCCCCCCAGTGAAGTTGCCCCCTGTGTCCCCCCCTGTGTGTCCCGTCAATCCCCCTTGCCGTCAATTACATCAGACAGCTGGAGGGTGAGCCGCCTAAAGTGGACCAGGGTGTTGGTGGTGTTTCCATGGACAGTTTGACATCTCATGTTGCAGCGGTCCCCTCCGGGGTTAACCAACACAATGGACTGGATCAATCCCAGGGGGGTTCAGTGGGCAGTGCGGGGGCGCCTTTGGTGGCCGGGGGTACTCCTGGCTCTGGTGCACCTGATATGCCTGCTGCTCCCGGGGGTGACCAGGGTATGGACAATAATGTATCAGGTGGTGATGTAAATAGTGTAAATAATGTTTTGATGAATGAAGGTACCCCACCTGTTATACTCCCTGTTGTGCCCCCAGTTGTCTCTCCCGTTCCTGCTGCCCTCCCTGCCCCCCCTGTCCCCTTTGCTTCCCCTACCCCCCCTCCCGCCCAGATTAGTGGGTCTCAAGAGGCCCAAGTTGTGTCTGCCTTGAAAACAGGCATGTCTTTTGCAGATGTCGCTGGTGACAGAGTGCAGCTTAGGCGGTTTTATGCCCAGCATGGTAACATGGCCTTTACGAGCACGGTGCCAGCTGCCACTCTCGCTGCGGCTGTAGAGAGAAAACGCCGCAATGTGGTGCAGCTGCGCTGGCAGGGTGGTCTATGTGTCCAAGTTCGTGCTCCGGGGAGGGGTGCGGTGGTGGATATGGTGCTGGCCCTGGGTTTCGGGGTGGCAGACATTTTTGCCATTATTCACCCCGCGGGCTCCCCGGAGTATGACATAAGTTTTTCAACTGCCACCCTGATGGAGAGCTTCCTCTCTAAGTTGGAGGTAGTGAAAAATCGTCCGGCCTGGAAGCCTTTTAAGGCAACCCCCTTGTCCCGTCAGGATGACGTTAAGAAAATAACGGTTATGGTCCGCAATGAGTCTGTGCCAGCGGAGGATATAACAACATGGTTGGGGAGGTATGGGCAGGTCATGGCCCCCCCAAAAAAGGAGTTGGATTCCAAGGGGATCTGGACGGGGGCATGGTTTGTCTCTGTCAAACTCAGGAGGGTAGGTTCAACTGTTACCCATGTTCCAGCCTCCGGATACATTGGGCGGGATAGACTGGTGGCTTTTTATTTGGGGCAACCGAAGCTGTGCTTCAAATGTGGTAGCCCTTTGCACTTTAGTGCGGAGTGTACTGCCACACGTTGCTCTAAATGTAATGAGGTTGGGCATAGGGCGGAGGGGTGCACCCGGATTCAATGTAATCTGTGCGGGGTCATGGGGCACCCCTTCAGCCGTTGCCCTGCAGCTTTTAGGGCACCTGAGGAAGGGGTCACTTCTCCTGTAGGCCCAGTGCCCTCGGTGGGGGTGACAGTCCCACCGCTGCCGGCTGCTTGCCAAAGTGCTCAACACCAGGGGTTTGTGGTTGGTTCTGGGGTCCCGGGACCATCCACAAGTTGTGAGCCGGCTTCAGGAACCAGGGACCCCAAGAGTTCTGCTCCTAGGTTGAGGAGAGAAAGAAACAAAAATCCTCCCTTAGGGTTAGAGGCACTAGGTCCTGGGGTGCCAGGGGAGAAACAGCCTGTCACAGAGGTACCTCAGGAGGTATTCAAGGTACCTGCACCCCAAGTTATAAGTTCTGTTGAGCCTGTTAAACAAATTCAGGGTGGTATGGACCTAAGTGGGCAAGTAAAGAAACCCAAAATGGTACGTGTACCTGTGGTGGTGCTCCACCCATTAGATGGTGGTTCGCGGCCCATTCCTACCTGGACCCCTGCCCCATCCCCTGCCCCATCCTCTGCCCCATCCCTTGCCTCCTCACAATGTGGGGATGAAGTGAAAGGGACTGGGGGGTTGGCCAAGTCTGGGGAGCCCAATGATCCAGGAGGCCGCCGGGCCCAAGTGCCGCCGGAGGTAACACCCCGGCGTCTTCAGGTCAGCATGCCCAGGCTCCCTCAGGATGGTCACGCTGCCACAGCTGGGGCCCACCATGTGCCGGCCTCCATGACCCCTCAGCATGCAGTAGAGCGGGATGATCTGGCAGTGAGAGCGCCAGGGACTGCTCCTGCAGCTGCTATGTCACCGGGAGAGAGGCAGGTGCATGGTGGAGGCGTAATAGTAAAGTCAGCTTCAGGTAAACAGCTTATGTGCAGTGTGGCCAAGATGGCGCCGGCTGCTGGAGGAGGAGCAGCTGAGAGCTCTCGGGACCCGGAAGTGACCGCCCACGAACGGGAAGTGACCCTGCCCCGACCGGAAGTGACCCTGCCCCGACCGGACGTGACCCTGCCCCGACCGGAAGTGACCCTGCCGCGAACCGGAAGTGCCCAGCTCAGGTACGAGGGTCCGGACCCCTGCCCCGCCCGAGGTGAGGTGGTGGGCCTGGTGCTCTCCTTGGGTTTTGGGGTGGGTGACCTTTTTGCGGTCATCCACCCCACCAACACACGGGAGTTTGACATCAGTTTTGTCACTCCCGTGTGTATGGAACGCTTCATCACCAGCTTTGGGCTGGTGAGGGGCGTTGACCCTTGGAAGAAGTACCGGCTCATTCCCATCTCCAGGCAGGAGGAGGTTAAGAACATCACCATCCTGGTGAGGAATGAGTCGCTCCCTCCAGAGGACATTGCCACCTGGCTCGGGAGGTACGGGCAATTGCAAGCCCCTCTGAGGAAGAACCTTGATGAGCGCGGGGTTTGGACCGGGGCTTGGTTGACCAGGATCCGGCTCAAGAGGGAGGGCAACAGTGTTGCCCACCTCCCTGGCAGTGCCTTCCTGGGCAGAGACCGGATCCTGGTTTTCTACCCGGGCCAGCCCCGCCGATGCTTCAAGTGCGGCAGCCCGACCCACATGAGCTCGGACTGTACGGTGGTCAGATGTGGCCGGTGTCTCGAGTTTGGCCACCAGTCTGACTCATGTGGGAAGATATGCTGTAACTTGTGTGGCGAGATGGAGCACCCTTTTAGTAGGTGCCCCAAAGCATATCAGGGTCCTTCCTCAGGGGGGAGACCCCCAGCGGCCGAAGCCCCCCCCGGCGAGTGATGGCCGGGGGGGTGGGGATGCTGGGGCCCCTAATGCCCCTCCGGAGGGACCAACAGGCCCACAGCCTCAAAGAAGGCGAAGCAGGCGTGGGCGAGGGGCTCCCCCCCCGGGAGATACGGGCTCAGTTGGCCAGGAGGCTCCCGATCCTCCGGAAGGCGAAGCCGGTGGGGAGGAGTCGGGGAGGCCTGGGGGTCCCGGGCCTGAGGGTCCGGGGCCCCGGCTTTCCCCTCCTTTTGTTGCAGGGCCGATCCCCATCCCCCTTCCCCCTCCTCGCCATTGCCCTCCCCCTCCACCTGTTCTATCTGCCTCCCCATGCAACCCCCCCTCATCTTCCCATGCCCGTACCCCCCCCCTCGCCCCCCCCTCCCAAGTCTCGTCCCCCCCTCCCCCTTCTTCTCCCAAGGCTGATCCCCTTCCTGTCCCCCCCTCCTGCCTCTCCTACCCCCCCCCCTTCTGGACCCAGGGTCTCCTCTGGCCTTGTGGCCATGGAGACGGAAGCTGCTCGAGCCTCATCTAAGAGGGAAATCTCGAGCAGCGGGTCTGAGGAGGGGGGTGGCGTCGTCACCTCGGAGAGATGGCAGGAGTGGGAGCAGGTGAGACGCAGGAAGAGGGGGAAGGCTGCAAAATCTGGGGGCAGGAAGTCCCCTGTGAAGGGTGGGGTTCCCCCAGGGGCACGAAGTGGGGTGTCCCTGGGGAACCCGTTTGGTATCCTCTCCTCCTCCTCGGACTCCGAGGAGGAGGGAGTGTAAATATGTAAATATGTTTTGGTGTTTGTAGTATGAAGGAGAACGTGACCCTTTCAATCATTTTGATGGCGGTACCCTCTCCAATACGGCTTGCGGCCATTAATGTCGCAAGTATTCGTTCTGCAGGAGCTCGTTTTATGGCCTTTGATTTTCTCAGCCGTGTTGAAGCTGACTGTGAAGGATATGTCAGTGTAAATCTCCCTGCTTGGTTAAATTGGGGGTTAGAGGTAAAATGGATTCATGTGTTACAAGCTTTTGACATGTTAATGACCCGTCTGCAGCTAGCTCCCTATTTCAAAGGGATGTTAAACCTGTTTACTGTGATTAGAGGTGACTCATGTTATGTAAATCAGTCTTGGTTCCAGCATTCAGTCTTGACTCATGTGTGGATGATCCTGTGATGTTCTTGTATGGAGAGGAGGGAATGCTTGACGGGGATATCATACCGATACGTCACACTGACATTTTGTTTTTGCAGGAGACCTGGCTGGCATCTGTGGCAGAGATGCATCTAGCAAAGAGGGAGTGGAGATGTGGGCCCTCCCTCTGGTCTCTTGCGGCCGAGCCCTGCAGTGGTGTTGCGGTCCTTTTTAAAATTGGTTCGGTGGCTTGCTGGTGAGTGATTGAAGTGGAGATTGGTAGATGTCTGGTGGTGGATGCTGTCGTGAGGGGGCAATTCCTCCGGCTCATTAATTTTTATGGGCCTCAAACTAAGAGGGAGAGGAAGAGCCTCCTTACGGCGGTTAAGCCTTATCTTTTTACATCCCAGCAGGTGATCTTTGGTGGTGACTTCAATATGATCACTAGGCCCAAAGACCGGGCAGGTGCTGCCAACCCTCTGGGATATGATAGTACTTTTTTGAATAGCGTAGTGAGGGAGGCCGGGTTGGTGGATGTGCACGTTCGTCACCTCCCCAACCTCACTGGTTTCACATTTTCCCGAGGTAGTTCTAAGAGTAGATTAGATCGTTTTTTTTAAAGGGGGACTCTGCTTGCTCGGCTCCAGAGCTGCAGTCGGTGGAGTTCTCCGATCACTGTATGGTATCTGTGGCCCTGAATGTCGCCGACACTCCTCAGAAAGGGAGGGGTTTGTGGCGCCTGAATGGGTCGCTACTGGAGGATCCTGAGGTTAGGGAAGCCTATGAGGTTTTCTTCCTGGACCAGACCTCGCTCCTTGAGGGCAACTGCTCCCGCCTTGAGTGGTGGGAAGTAGTTAAAAAGAGGTCTGGCGACTTTTTCCGGGAAATCTCTGGGTACAGGGCAGCTTCCAGGTACCAGGCCTACCAGAGACTACGCAGGCAGCTTGACCGCCTGGTGTCCTCTGGGGGCTCTCGGGAACAGATATCCGGTCTGAAGGCACAGATGAAGGAGTGTCAGTACGACCGTCTCGCCTCCCTGTTTTTTGATTATGGGATTATGGGAAGTTTATCTCTCCTGATCCCTACCCCTACCCATTCACCTGGGGAAAAAAAAATTAAATAAATAAAACACCACACACATTAATAAATTAATTTATTAGTCAGCCGGGGGTCTTCTGCCGGGGCCCCTCACCACCACCCCATTAGGCCCCGGGCTTCGCCGTCTTCCGCCGGAGCCCCCTTCGCCATGAGGCTCCTTGCCTATGTGGGAGGGCTCCGGGCTTCGTCGTTTTCTGCCGGGGGGTGCTGCTGTAGCCCCCCCCCCCGGGCTGTTTTCTGCCAGAGCCCCCTTCGCCATGAGGCTCCTTGCCTATGTGGGAGGGCTCTGGGCTTCGTCGTTTTCTGCGGGGGGTGCACCTACCCCCCGTCTTCTACGCCGTTTTCTGCCGGAGCCCCCTTCGCCATGAGTCTCCTTGCCTATGTGGGAGGGCTCCGGGCTTCTATGGTGTTTTCCGCCAGGGGGGGTGCTGCTGTAGCCCCCCGGGCTGTTTTCTGCCGGAGCCCCCTTCGCCATGAGGCTCCTTGCCTATGTGGGAGGGCTCCGGGCTTCTACGGTGTTTTCCGCCGGGGGGCGACACCCGCGGGCTTCTGCGGTGCCTTCCGCTTCTGCCTGTCTCCTCCGCAGAGCACAGGGCTTTCTTCCGCCGGAGGGCGCCACTCTCCGGGCTTCTGCGGTGCCTTCCGCTTCTGCCTGGCTCCTCCGGGAGCTCAGGGCTTGTCTCCGCTGTCTTCTCCCTTCTCTTCTATTCGATGTTGACACGACGAGGTCCGGCGCTGGAATGCCGTGTGAGCAGTGGGCATTGACTTATATAGGGCAATGCCACCATGTGACCTCAACCCATGTGACATCACATTTCCATCATGTCCAGGGAATGTGATGTCACATGGGTTGAGGTCACATGGTGGCATTGCCCTATATAAGTCGATGCCTGCCGCTCACACGGCATGTCAGCGCGGAACCTCGTCGTGTCAACATCCAATGGAAGAGAAGGGAGAAGACAGCGGAAAGAAAGCCCTGTGCTCCCGGAGGAGACAGGCAGAAGAGGGAACAGAGAAGAAAGAAGCGGAAAGAAAGCCCTGGCTCCGCGGGCGCACCCCCGGCAGAAGACGAACAAGACCGGAACCCTGGCGGAAGGCACCGGAAAAACCGGGGGATAGGCGCCATCCACCGGCAGAAGTCGCCGAAGTCCGGATGCCCCCCCCTAATGTAAAAGAGCTTAAATGGGGTGGGGGCCCCCGGCGGAAGGCTCCGGAGAGGACCGAGGGATGGCGCCCTCCCCCGGCAGAAATCACCGAAGCCCAGGGTCCCGGCGGAAGATCGGGAAAGAAGAAACCCCCCCTTGTGAAAGAGCTAAAGAAGAAAGGGGGGGGGGCTCTGGAGCTGATTAATAAATTATTTTATTCTGTGTGGTGTTTTTTTTTAACTTTACACTTTTCCCCCAGGTGAATGGGCAGAGCAGGGATATGCAATTAGCGGACCTCCAGCTGTTGCCAAACTACAAGTCCCATGAGGCATAGCGAGACTCTGACAGCATCATGCATGACACCCAGAGGCAGAGGCATGATGGGACTTGTAGTTTGGCAACAGCTGGAGGTCCGCTAATTGCATATCCCTGGGGTAGAGGTACAATGTACCCCATACTCATTCACATAGGGTGGGGGGCCGGCATCTAGGGCCCCCCTTATTAAAGGGGGCTCGCAGATTCCGATTAGCCCCCGCCCGCATACCCCGACAACCAATGGCAAGGGTTGTCGGGAAGAGGCTCTTGTCCCTATCGACATGGGGACAAGAGTGCTGTGGGGTGGGGGGGCAGTGCCCCCTCCCCCACAGCACACACTCCCCCATGTTGAGGGCATGCGGTCTGGTAAGGCTCAGGAGGGGGGGCGCTCGCTCGTCCCCACCCCCATTCCTGTCCGGGCCAGACTGCGTGCTTGGGATGAGGGTTTGGTTTGGATTTGGGGGGGAACCCCGCGCCGATTTAACCCCTCACGTTCCAGACCAAGCCTAAGAGCCTAATGTACCCCTGGAGGGGGACCCGCGCCGGTTTCAAGTTTGAAATTTGGCGTGGAGTTCCCCTTCATGGTCAGCGCAGGCTGAAAACAGGTCGGAGATTTCCGTGCGCCGCATCATGCAGCGCAACCACGGGTACGCCGCTTGGTATTTACCAAGATTTTCTCGGCGTACTGACACGGCGCACGGGAAGCTCCGAAATTTCCTTGTACGCATGCCCAGTATGCAAATGAACCTCCCGAGGTTCAGGCGCACTGTGCAAGCGTACGGGGATCTGTTTACAAAAAACACTTTCACTTTCAATTTGGCCCGCCAAAAACATTCAAACACATGTCACTACACTTCCCCTGCATCACCCCCCTCCCTCCCCTAATAAACTCCCGCCCGAACCCCCGCAATTTACATTTCAATGTGCCGTGCACCAGGTCTATAGTGGTGCACAATGCACCCTCTCCTGGGCGCACTGAGCACATTAGTAACTAGGGAAATACACTGCACTAGCAGCGTATTTCTTTAGTAAATGTCAAAACGGCTGCTACTCCTGCTTTTACTCCATGAGTCATGAAGTAAAGGCTTGGTAAATCAGCCCCTATCTCTCTGTCACGGTCTGGGGTCAGGCTCAGAGGCCAGTAGCTATAGCAGCTGAGCAGGTCACCCTGGCTGATGACACGGGGTCACCTGAGGTGCGGAATCTAAGCGCTAACCGGTATTCACCAGAGCTCCTGAAGGTGGAGATGGATTTTGCTGCGTGTTAGCGCCAGGTCGCGGTCCTCAGGATTGCCCCACCAGGAGGTGAGAAAGCCGGGGTACAATAGCAGATAAGCAGGTAAGGATCAAACAGAAGCGTAGTCGATAACAAGCCAAGTGTCGATAACGAGTATTTGTAGGTTGGGATCAGGCAGAAGCGTAGTCGATAACAAGCCAAGGGTCGATAACGAGCAGTAGCAAATATGGACAGCAGCAGAGAAGACAGGAGCGAGATACAGGCTGGACATAGCACAATATTCTGGCAAGGAGGAAGTGCAGAGACATGGCTTATATCAGGAAGTTGGTGGGAGGAGCAAGGGGTTCAAGGTTCAAGACAATCAAGACACAAGGCAGGAATGTTCAATGGATCAGATGGGTTTGTCCAGCAGATCAGACAGGGAGCTGTCCAGCATCCCAGATAGCTCAGTGAGAAGGTTCACTGCCAGACACAGCTGAGGTTCCAGGTTCGAATCCAGGTCCTGACAGTACTCCCCTCCTCCCAGGATGTCCACTGGACGTCTTAGGGCCAGGTTTCTGAGGGAACCTCTGGTGAAATTCCCTTGTTAATCTAGGGGCATGGACATTCTTTGCAGGCTCCCAAGAATTTTCTTCTGGCCCATATCCTTCCCATTGAACCAAATATTGCAGTTTGTTCCTAGAGATCCTGGAGTCAAGAATTTTTTTTTCACCACAAATTCTTCTTCACCCTGTACCTCAACAGGTGGAGAAGGAGGATGAATTCTTCCAGAAAAGGTATTTTCATGAAAATATTGGTAAAAAGATGAGGGATGGACAGCCGCACTCCAAACCAAACAGGTTGTCTTTATTCAAATCAACAGCAAGAACACAGCAGATCACAGCAATAGGAACAGCAATAGGAACAGTATTTTCATGAAACTGTTTGAGTAATGATATATGAAAAACAGGGTGAATCTTCATATTGTCAGGAAGTTTTAGGCGAAAAGTGACAGGGTTGATTTGAGCAGAAATCTCAAAAGGTCCAATAAACTTTTGACCCAACTTAGCACATGGAACCTAAACCTTTAAATTTTTGGTAGATAACCAAACCTTGTCACCTACCTGAAAGGTGGGAATAGACCTACAGTGTCTGTCAGCAGCCTTCTTGTAATATTCCTGCGCCTCCTTCAATGTATCGGTCAATTTCTCCTGGATCTCATGTAATGAAGTTAGTCTGTTGGTAACAGCAGGAATTGAAGTTGGGATAGGGAGATCAGGAATACAAACTGGATGATACCTGGTGTTTAGGAAAAAAGGGCTTTGGGAAGTGGAGCTATGTTTAGAGTTATTATAAGCAAACTCAGCCGTAGGAAGGTAGTCCACCCAGTCATCCTGGAGATTAATCATGAAACATCGAAGGTATTGCTCCAGAGTTTGATTGGTCCTCTCGGTTTGACCATTAGACTGTGGATGAAAAGCTGAGGACAGATTAATTGTTACACCCAAAGCTGAGCAAAAACTTTTCCAAAATTTTGAGGTAAACTGTACCCCTCTGTCAGACACCACATCATCAGGAATTCCATGAAGTTTAAAAACTTCTCTAACCATTACCTCAGCAGTATGTTCGGCAGAGGGTACCCCCTTCACTGAAATAAAATGATCCATCTTAGTGAGACGGTCAACGACTACTAGAATGGTGGTCATTCCTTTCGAAAGAGGAAGGTCGACCACAAAGTCCATAGAAATTGACCCCCATGGTCTTGATGGAACAGGCAGTGGTAGAAGTAACCCCAGAGGAGAAGATCGGGGTGTCTTATTGCGAGCACAGGTTAGACATGAAGCCACATATCTCTTTACATCTTTCTTGTACCCAGGCCACCAAAAGGAACGTGATAAGAGTTCTTTTGTCTTAGAAACCCCAAAATGACCAGCAAGTTTAGAGTCGTGTACCAACCTGAGGGCTTCTACCCGAACTGATTCAGGTACATAGAGGCAATGTGCTTGAGTCCAAAAACCATTGTTGTACTTGAGGTTAATGTCTTTAGGAGGATTATTAAGAAGTTGGTCATTCTCATACCCCTCCATGAGGAGATTAAGAAATGTCTTTGAACTTGTGGCCCCTAGAAAGTTCTTTTGAGGCAGGATTGTACATTCAGAGTTTCTTTCCTGGAGGGGCCCAGGCACCATCCATGATAGGGCATCAGCCTTACCATTCCTTGACCCAGGGCGGTACGAGATAACAAAATTGAACCTGGAGAAGAAAAGGGTCCAACGTGCTTGTCTAGATGACAACCTTTTAGCAGATCTAATAAATTCTAAATTTCTATGATCGGTGAGAACGGTTACAGGATGCTTAGCCCCTTCCAACAGATGCCTCCACTCAGAAAATGCTTCCTTAATTGCCAGCAGCTCCTTGTTTCCAATGTCATAATTCCTCTCGGCAGAAGACATCAGTCGAGAGAAATAAGCGCAAGGATGAAGCTGCATTTTTTCTCCAATTCGCTGAGAAAGGATAGCTCCCACAGCAGAATTAGAAACATCAACTTCTACGATGAAAGGTAGTTCTGGATCTGGATGTACCAGGATTGGCGCAGAAGTGAAGAGAGTTTTAAGTTTATTAAAGGCAGCCTGTGCCTCAGGTGACCACAAAAAGGGCATCCCTTTCTTTGTCAGCTGTGTAATTGGAGCAATTACCTTGGAGAAATTCCTTATAAATCTTCTGTAAAAGTTGGCAAATCCAACAAATCGCTGTATCTCCTTAACATTTCTAGGGACAGGCCAATCCACCACTGCTTTGATCTTATCAGGATCCATGCTTACCCCTTCAGAAGAGATTATGTATCCCAAGAACTGGATCTGAGTTTGTTCAAACTCGCACTTTTCTAGTTTGATGTTAAGTTTATTCCGCCTTAATCTCTCGAAAACAATACAGACATGCTTGCGGTGTTCTTCCAAAGTATCAGAGAAAATGAGAATGTCATCCAAGTATGCTATTACAAACTGATCAAGCAAATCTCGAAAAACATCATTAATAAAATGTTGAAAAGTTGCAGGAGCATTGCAAAGCCCAAAGGGCATGACCAAAGACTCAAAATGTCCATATCTGGTTCTGAAAGCAGTCTTATATTCATCCCCGGGACGAATGCGGACAAGGTTGTATGCCCCCCATAAATCTAATTTGGTAAAGAGTTTGGCGGAGCAGAGTCTCTCAAGCATTTCTGGAATGAGCGGGAGTGGATAGCGATTCTTAATTGTGATCCTATTTAAATCTCTGTAGTCAATACACGGACGCAGGGTGGAGTCCTTCTTTACCACAAAGAATAAGGCTGCCCCAGCAGGAGAGGTTGAGTGTCTGATAAAACCCTTCTCTAGATTCTCAATAATCCACTCTTTAAGCACCTTCAGTTCAGGTTTTTTCATTTCTGCCCCTGGAAGCAATTCAATGGGACAATCATAAGAGCGATGAGGAGGCAGCTGATCTGCGCCCTTTTTATCACAAACGTCCCGAAACTCAAGATATTGTGGAGGTAGCTTGTTGTATGACTTAATGGTTGCCGAAGCTGCTTGTAAATCCTGGGTTGGTGAAGGGCTTATTTGATAAGATTCTTTGCAATGTCTTTTGCAGTGGTCAGATGTAAAGCTTAAAGAACGTGTCTCCCAGTTGATGGAGGGATTATGGATAGAGAACCAAGGAATGCCTAGGATAATAGGGAATTTGGGTGATGTGATCAGCTCAAAGCTGATGGTCTCCTGATGGTCAGTCTCAATTAAGAGCTTCAGTGGGATGGTCTCGTGGGTAACTGGTTCAGAAGACAAAGGTGAGCCATCCACAGTTTCCATATTAATTGGGGCAAGTTTATTTCTTATTAGAATGTTATTACTTTGGGCAAATTCTATGTCCATGAAGTTTCCCCCGGCCCCTGAGTCCAGCATAGCAGAGCAAGGTATTTCATTGCTTTCAACGATAAGCCTTATTGGGATGACAAAATGAGTTGATTTAACTTTTTATTTGCTTCCTGAATCAAAGGCGAGACGGACTGAGAAATTAAGTTTATTTGTTCAGATACTGTAACATCCGTTGCTGCAATTGTTCTTTTAAATTTATTGGGACAATTAACTGCATAATGTCCGGAGTCTCCACAATACAGACATAAGTTCTCTGAACGTCGTCTATCTTTCTCCTGAGTAGTAATAGACCTTTTAATAGCATCCACCTGCATAGGTTCAGGAGCGTCAGAATCAGGAAAAACTCTTGGACCCTTAGGCGAATACTGAGTAGTAGAAAAATGCATGCCACCATTACTGCCTAAGATTCCCAGTCTCTCCTTTCTCCTTTCAGTAAGTCTCTGATCAATTCGAATACATAATTTAATGAAAGCCTCGAGGTCGTCAGGACTTTCTACTCTGGCAAGCTCATCTTTTACTTGTTCCGGGAGTCCTTGACGGAACTGACTCTTTTGTGCTGCTGGATTCCAATTGGTATCTGAGATCCAGGGTCGAAATTCAGTTCTGTACTCTGCAACAGAGCGTCTACCCTTCCGTAAATTGTGCAATTTTGCCTCAGCAGTAGCGCAGCGGTTAGGATCATCGAAAACTTGGTTCATCGCAGTCACAAAAGAATTTAAATCATCCAGGACGACATCATCTTTCTCCACATAAGGGGAGGCCCAGGCTAAAGCTTCCTCAGGAGGTTGATAATACACAGCACCTTTTTCCTTTCAGAAGTAAATGCAGCAGGTTGCATCTGAAAGTATATACGACATTGATTAAGGAACCCAAGATAATTGCGGCGGTCTCCGTTAAACTTAAGTGGTAGGGGCATTCGTGCATTAGAATCTACAGCAGCAGTATCTCGGGCACGAAAGTCACGCAATTGTTTATTCAGATCAAGGATTTCCTCCTTTAGCGCTTTCAGTTCAATTTGTAACTCTGAAATCTTTTCCTGGGAGTTAACAGCAAACGCCTGCAACTCACCGATTTGCACTCTGAGAGGGGCTACAGCAGCTGCTACAATGGCCTCCATGTTTTGGGCCAGAATATTCTGTCACGGTCTGGGGTCAGGCTCAGAGGCCAGTAGCTATAGCAGCTGAGCAGGTCACCCTGGCTGATGACACAGGGTCACCTGAGGTGCGGAATCTAAGCGCTAACCGGTATTCACCAGAGCTCCTGAAGGTGGAGATGGATTTTGCTGCGTGTTAGCGCCAGGTAGCGGTCCTCAGGATTGTCCCACCAGGAGGTGAGAAAGCCGGGGTACAATAGCAGATAAGCAGGTAAGGATCAAACAGAAGCGTAGTCGATAACAAGCCAAGGGTCGATAACGAGTATTTGTAGGTTGGGATCAGGCAGAAGCGTAGTCGATAACAAGCCAAGGGTCGATAACGAGCAGTAGCAAATATGGACGGCAGCAGAGAAGACAGGAGCGAGATACAGGCTGGAGATAGCACAATATTCTGGCAAGGAGGAAGTGCAGAGACATGGCTTATATCAGGAAGTTGGTGGGAGGAGCAAGGGGTTCAAGGTTCAAGACAATCAAGACACAAGGCAGGAATGTTCAATGGATCAGATGTGTTTGTCCAGCAGATCAGACAGGGAGCTGTCCAGCATCCCAGATAGCTCAGTGAGAAGGTTCACTGCCAGACACAGCTGAGGTCCCAGGTTCAAATCCAGGTCCTGACACTCTCGTATGCAATTAATACTTGTTACTACAAATACAGTTTACTACGTGCTTGACAGAAGTATAAAATACTTATAGGCCTTGTCCTAATTGTTGAACATGTTCGCTTTAACTTTTCTATGCTAGGGTTTGATGCTATTTCATAGCATCTCCCCTAGTGGCCTAAATACATCTCTACATGCTAAGGTTGATATGATGTAGAGAACCCCCAAACTCCTGTTGCTAGGAGTGACGCCTGGGGTCCCTTACTGATAATCACCTGCATGTAGTGGTGTATTGGGATATTGACCTTGAACTAATTTTAAACGCTAAGCCTTGGTCACATGTTGTAATGCGTTCATGCTTAGTAGCTCAACGCCTTTCTTTATGTGACACAGAGATGATGTATAGATCCCCCAAGCTCCTGTTGCGAGGAGTGACGCCTGGGGAATAATACTGAGTTGTCGCATAGAGAATTGCATTGAATTCCTTGCTAACCGCAGTTGTGGTTCACTCCGTTCACCAGTGCTGTTACAATGCCTAATGTACCACCAGCCACAGAATATAAGGTTGTTTGCTGTCAGGTGAACGCCTGTGGCCGTGGGCCAATTTTTGGGGCCTGTAATGGCCGACACTTACTTCTGTATCCAGTGAATGCCTAATGTACCACCAGCCACAGAATGCAAGGTTGTTTGCTGTCAGGTGAACGCCTGTGGGCTAATATTTTGGGGCCTGTAATGGCCGACACTTACTTCTGTATACAGTGAATAGCTTAATGTACCTCCAGCCACAGAATACAAAGTTGTTTGCTGTCAGGTGAATGCCTGTCGGCTAATTTTTGGGGCTTGTAATGGCCGTCACTTACTTATGTATCCGGTTTTTCACTTAATACTTCTGGTAGGTCAGTGTCCATGTTGTGGGACTAATTGTGCACAGCTAGTAAGTATGTTATGGCTGAAAATATGACCTGCAGGTTTTTAATATTCGCCTGCCATTAAAGTCAATGGGGCCGCCGCAAACTTGCGGTTCGCGGACCTTTGCGAAGGTTCTCGGTTAGCGTTCGCAAACCGTCCCATTGGATGTTCGTCCATCACTAGTCTCTACCCTCCGTTTTCCCAGGGAGACCAACTATGTGCACATTATTATGTCTCATTCTGTTCTCAAGGTCATCATCGCGTTGATTGACTGCTGCAACCATTCAAGTATTATGCTGTGTGTCTCTTATCAGAGGGGAGAGCTTATCCTCCATGTCACTGATCATGCTTTCTGCAGCTGTGGTTCTCTCTCTGATCTTTTGTATGTCTTGCCTTATCAAAGAAACTTCCTCCTTCAGACCACCAAAGCATTCTTGCAAGGTATTAACTGAGGCAGTGCATTTATTAACAGCTTTCAGGATCTCAGCAAGAGTGGGCTGAGCAGATTCCTCATCCGACTGTCTTCTTCCTGCTCTTCTGCCTGTTCTGCCATGAGGTTTGCATCTGTGCACTCTGGAAAGCCTTCCTCCATATTTTCCTGTGCAGTGCGTTCCCCCCTTAGGCAAACTCGCCCCCCCCCTCGGCCAGTTCAGCTATGTTCATGGACCCTGCCAGTTTCTGGGCATAATAACTAATGTCCTTAGGGAGGGGGTCACCGCTGGCATTCTTAGGGGTTTTGGGAAGTTTAATCACAGCATCCTTAGTTTTCTCCGTGCCATGCAGTCGGCGATGCTGAGGCTCCGCAGCGGCGCCATTTTGGAGCTCCAAGAGCTGTCCCTCTTCTTTGCTCTTTCCCCTCAAAACCATCATGAATTACGCCAGCACCGGTACCACAGCAGGTTCGCCTCAGGTTCCGGAATCGATCTATGGCCGTTAGTGTGAAGATCTTGGGAACAGGATTAGATCAGGGTAACAAGCAGGATCTTTGTGAGGAAGCTGCTTCTCACATCCTGGTCCAAGCCATGCCCCCTGTCACTTACAATTCTACTTCCTCCTCTCCTCTTCCCTTCTCCGTCGGGATGCCCCAAGGTTCTGTTCTTGGACCGCTCTTATTTTCAATCTACACCTCTCCTGAGTCAGCTGATTGCCTCACACGGCTTTCAATAGAAAATTTCTACGCTGATGACACCCAAATCTGTCTCTCCATCCCTCAACTTACTCCATCAGTCGCCTCAAGCGTCACTAACTTACTAACAGACATTTCTGTCAGAATGTCAAACCACTTCCTCGAAATCAACTTGTCTAAAACCGAGCTCATAATATTTCCTCCCCCCCACTTGCCTCTTCGCTTGACTTCTCTTTCAAGAGCAATGTCACAATTATCCACCCATCGTGGATGGTTGCTAGGTGTCATCCTGGACTCTAAACTCTCATTTCAGCCCCACATCCAATCCCTTTCCAAAGCTTACCGCCACAACCTCCGCAGCATCTCCAAACTACGTCCCTTCCTAACCAATGAAACCACAAAGCTCCTGGTTCACTCCCTGGTTATCTCTCGCCTCGACTACTGCAACTCCCTCCTCAAAATACTAACAATAAGTTACAACTCTGCCCCCAGCTACATCACTAGCCTAGTCTCAAAATACCAGCCTAATCGTCCAATTCTTTCCTCCCAAGACCTCCTGCTCTCTAGTTCCCTGATCACCTCCTCCCATATTCACCTCCAGGACTACTCCCGAGCCTCTCCCATCCTCTGGAATACCCTACTCAAATCTGTCAGACTATTGCCAAATCTATCTACTTTTAGGCGATCCCTGAAAACTTTTCTCTTCAGAGAAGAGAAAAACTGTTCTTTTATTTTTGTCAATAGCTCATCCCCCCACAGTTATTACACTTACGTATCACTTGACCCTCCCTCCTAGATTGTAAGCTTTAACAAGTAGTGTTGCTCACGAATATTCGTATTGCGAATATTCGTTACGAATATTACATATTCGATTATTCGCAAATAACTCGAATATCGCGGCCAAAATTCGCTATTACGAATATTCACATTTTTTCAAATTTATTTTTAAAACAGATCACATCTTAGTGATCTCCATCGACGTCTAAAAGCATTGCTGGTATGATTAGAGACCCTGGGCCGAGTAGCTAAGCTGAGGCGATCCTTTTATGTTGACGAATATTCGATATCGCGAATATTCGTATTACAAATATTCG
Source organism: Rana temporaria (assembly GCF_905171775.1). Classification (NCBI taxonomy): domain Eukaryota; kingdom Metazoa; phylum Chordata; class Amphibia; order Anura; family Ranidae; genus Rana; species Rana temporaria. Next base: position 79,148,343 of record NC_053494.1, on the reverse strand, counting down.
CGAATACTTTCTCCGCCCTTCTTTTGCATCAGAGCCAATCAGAGTTCTCCTACCACAGTTGTCAGAGGTTAGCAACCTCCATAGCAACCAATAGGAACCTGCCTGCACGACCAGTATATAAGATCACTCCCAGCAGTATTTCAGTGCAGATTCACAAGGTGGCTAGAGAGAGTGGAGTGTTTCTGTGCGTTTTTCCAGTGTATCACATCTTCAAAGAATTTTCCATCTTTTGTCCCGTGTCATCATTTGCATTTCACCTCTTTAATGAGAATAATAACTGTTTAACATAAAGACATTTAAGAGATGTCAACGTAAACGGTTTACTTGGCTTTTTTTTAACTCAACAGAATCAGGGGCCCCAGTGTGCGGTTGATCTTTACCTAACTCAATACAGGTCAGTCTAGAGGAGAGATCTGTATTTTCCAAATCTATGGTTATTCAATATTTATTAAACTAATCAATATACAAATTGGTCAAAGTAAACCCTCAAATCTATATAATAATGTATTTATTTTATTAATACCTTGTTGTTAGTTGCAGGGTCCATTACGTAAAACCACACTTTTTCCAAAGGGCAGGTGAAATTGAATGTTTCAGATTTTCGCAATCAATTTCGCAATCGCATTAGCGAAATTTCGCAAATTTTTTTTTTTATAAAATATCACGAATATTCGATTTTAGCGAATATTTCACGAATATTCGTCTATATATTCGTGATATATCGCGAAATCGAATATGGCGTATTCCGCTCAACACTACTAACAAGCAGGACCCTCTGATTCCTCCTGTATTGAATTGTATTGTAACTGTACTGTCTGCCCTACTGTAGTAAAGCACTGCGCAAACTGTTGGCGCTATATAAATCCTGTATAATAATAAAAATAATAATAATTAAGAAGCCTAAAATAAAAAATAGAAAGTAATTAGATTTATATGAAGATATTGATACTAACATGTCCAATTCCATTAAGGGTTTCTATTGGAGACAAGGCAACAATGCAACAGGCATAACAGTGCACACCAAAATTACAAATATTTATTTCTAGGGTTGTCCCGATACCACTTTTTTGACACCGAGTACAAGTACCGATACTCTTTTTTAAGTATTCGCTGATACCGAATACCGATACCTATCACCTAGGAAGAGTAAGTAAAGGTGTGGTTTGGGGGAGTTGGATGAGGCTGGGGTGAAGATGTGCTGACTGAATGACTGGGAGACTGTAGCAGGGAAAACTGATAACTGAGGGGAAAAAAAAGGAGGGCTGATAAAGTGGGGAGGGGAGTCACAATCCTGGCTACTGCTCTCTATTCAAATAAAACAAAACAAAACAAAAATGGACAGAGAAAGTGGGGGACAAATGACAAAGGGGAAGGACATAGAGAGGGAAGTAGAGAGAGAATGGGCGTGTGACAGAACCCACTGTCACTGTGTGTTTTGGAAGGGACTGTGCATGTGCCTCCTACCGACAGACTATGGGCCAGAAGATACTGGAGACCTGAAGCTGGCATTGATGTAATGTAATGTAATGTTACAGCCCTTCAACCCCCACCACCCCCCCCTCTTGTTGCTGTGTCTAATTGTGTTGATTCATGACACATAGACAATGGAGACTGGACTGCAGACGTCTCTCCGCAGGGGGTGTGTATTGAGGCTGCCTGCTTACCATAATCTCATTAGGTATCTGTAGACTGTTTCAATGTACAAATGTTCAGTTCCCATTGGTTGTTGGCTAAGGGGAGTGTCCCTAGCTGTATGTAAAACTGTATGTCTTGGAATTTAATAAACAGTTTAAGCTCTGGATGTTTAACCCTCAACACCTGTGTGGATTGTCTCGTGATTGAGGGGTTAAGGGCTGGTTATGGTGAGGTTGCAGGCTGCGGGTGCGTTTGGAGGACAGGAGACACAGGTCTGGCGGATGTGCCCACCTGGGGTATCTGAGATCCGTCACAGGGGGCAACAGAGAGAGGGAGGGAAGGGAGAGAGGATAGAGAAGGGCAAGGGGATAGATAGAAAGAGAGAGGGGGAGAGAAGAGGGGGAGTGAGAGGAAGGAGGGGGAGAGGATAGAAAGAGGGAGGGGGAGAGAACAATGGGGGGGGGGAATGATAGAGAGAGAGAGGAGGGGGAGGGAGGAGAGATGAGAAAGGGACGGGTGATGGAAATAATGGTGGGGAAGGGGGGATAGGAGGGTTAGAGGCAGTGGCGTCTGGTGCTCAATTTTTGGGGGGGGCGCAAACAAACAGAAAAATAATCATCAATTGCAGCCTCACTGTGCCATGCCATCAATTGTCGCCACTGTGCCATGCCATCAATTGTCGCCACTGTGCCATGCCATCAATTGTCGCCACTGTGCCATGTCATCAATTGTCGCCACTGTGCCATGCCATCAATTGTCGCCACTGTGCCATGCCATCAATTGTCGCCACTGTGCCATGCCATCAATTGTCGCCACTGTGTCATGCCATCAATTGTCGCCTATGTGCCATGTCATAAAACACAACCACTGTGCCATTAATTTTCGCCTATGTGCCATGCCATTAATTGTCGCCACTGTGCCTATCAATTGCCAGCAGTTTGCCCCCTCAAAAAACAGCAGGGTGTTCTGAGCTCCTCCCCCTGCCATCCAGACAAATGTGGTCTCACCATGGTTTCACCTCCAGTCGTACACCTCCAGCCGCACATAGACATGTAGTCCTATAGTCCCGCCCAGCCTCCGCCTCTATCACACACAGCCATCTACTCACTGTGCGTGTACTTCTTTCAGGGCTTCCGAGTCCCGCTACCTCCGCCCGCAGGTCCTCCGGTTCTCTGCACTTGATATGTGTCAGCGATCCCCCTCACTGTTCTATGCAAGAGTCGGCGCTGTCAGTGGTGTCCCGACTCCCGCAGCTTGCTGAGGCTTCGGACCCAGGGACAGCATGGGTCCATCGGCTGCCCACGTTACGCTTGTGCTTCCCACACAATTCTCCCACAGAGCAACTTGCCGCACCTGGTGATAGCTGACGAGAGGGGAGGAGGAGGTTGGGAGGAAAGGACACGTGATTGGTTGTCAAGGAAGCGGCGGCCCCGTTCCTTAACAACCAATGATTGCCAGCATTTTTTTCTTTACTTTTCAGCTGTTAGCAGGGAATTCCTGCTGAGAGCTGAAAGTACAGCGCCCGAAGGTATCGGGGCATTTGCACGAGTACCGATACTCTTGCAAATGCTTAGTATCAGCACCGATACTGATACCAGTATCTGTATCGGGACAACCCTACTTATATATATATATTTTTTTTTTTTCATTTTTATCTACCTTGGTAAATTACATAGGAGAGATATCCCATATATTATATATACATTTTTTTACTGTTGATTCAATCGTAACTTCTATATGGGGGGAAGGTGTTCTATAGTTCGGATGAGAGTAATGCCACCTCCGTCCAACAAATAGACACGCCGCACAAAGTTTCGATATATTTTTGACTTGTTTTTATATAGAGAGTTTTATATGCCATCATCTTCATTTTTTTGCATATTTAACCAAAGTACTAACGTGTATTCAACTATACTATTGGCAAATGATGCCTGTCTAAAGATGGTGGATCTGCGTCCATGATCCCCAGACGTCAGAGCTGGGCGGTTCGGGGAACGCTGTAAACGAATAAGAAGTGGCGAGTCAGCACGCCGCTCGTGCCCCTGGAAGAAGTCTGCTATTGGACGAAACGGCGTAGGGAGGAGCGGCGTGCTGACGTCACCATTGTACACCTTCACGACCATCCAGAAGGACGGGCGGATTGTGAGAGCCGGCCGGCTATTTACTATCTACACGCTTTTTTTATTCTACTGGGCAACCAGTACTTTTATTAAATTGCTTTTTAAGACAGTACTACTCTATGTTGGCATCCTTTCTTTTCCTCCTGGGCTATTGTGTGCGGGGTGACTTGCTTGAGACCCATTTGTGAAGATTTAGGTGGAGACTACACACAGAAATTTCTGGGAAGCAGCAGGGCTATTGAGCCAAATGCACTGGTGATCTCATTAGAGATCGAATCAATCCGGTAAGCAGATTTGAAATAAGTGGAAAAATAATAATCAGCGCCAAACAACAAAATTTAAATAAAGAGAAAATCTTAAAATAAAATAAAAGCTGCTCCTCAAAAAACAATCTAAATTGTGATAAATGAAAAAACGTGTAGAGGGCGCTAAACCACTCAGTGCTACTGAATAGTGAACCAAATAAATAAATGAAAAATAGATAGAATTGTACTATCTCTAATGCATATATAAAAAATACAAAATTCCAAAAGTGTCTCTGTGTCCAAAGGAATCTGTAAATAAAGGGTCCCAATAAGTGTTCAATCAATGCATCACATGTGAACGGAGAGAAAATAAATCTTCTTTCTTGAATATTCTTTATGTGCAAAAAAAGGAAAAGCCGTCACCAACAAATCCAATCTTCTTAATCACCCTCTAATTGGTGTTAAAGCAAACAAATGTGCTTACCAGAATAAGTGGACTATTATAATTAAACAATAGTCAGCTAGACATATGCAGGATTGTGCCTGCATGCACATCGGACAGGAAATCAATAGTAAGCCTCAATGCCAGGGATTCCAGATGGGATATATAATAAAACAAAAAGGCAATGGAGATGCCAATAGTGTGATACCACTTTAAAAATTTATTGTACATAAAAACAGAAAAACCAAAAAAACAAATGGCCCAGATGGCCTCTTACTTCTAAAAGTGCCTACCCGGCACTGGGGCTGCATGCGTGTCACCGCTACCTTGCGGTGCAGTAATGGACAGGGTCGTCTAATCCGGTGCTGTCTCCGCAGCACGGCTTGGCGTCCCAGCTGGCAGCTCGTATGGGCAGGGAGGCACGTCTCGTGATCGGGTCCGCCTCCGACGTACGTTTCGTCAGGTATAACGTCTTCAGGGGGGTGTGCCCGATCACTGATGCATGATGGTATATGTAGTCTCATAGAGGCTACTGATTGGTCCAAATTAAGACGGTGAAATGAAAGCAGCCGCGGTGCCGTTTAAGCCATATAACAAGGCGTAACAGTCAAATTTAATAAATCATGGAATAATAACTATACAGCAGCGGATGCTTCAGTATTTGCTAGATAGACTCAAAAAAACACCAAAGATAAAAAAGAGTCGCAAAAGAAATCTAGCCAATACCAGAAAGCCGGGGGATGTTAAAAAATACTACACTCGCATCCCTCCGGATGTGCAGACTGGATCTCCATCGTGAAAGCAATATATAGTAGTGAACCATTTTACTGGCTAAACTAATACATAAAAATAACTGGTGACTGGATATGAAAAATAAAAAGAGTTGTAGACATTAGATGAATGGTCCACAACATTAGTGACATAAATTGGGGTAAATGGATAACTTTGCATCCCTCAGGTCATGCAAATCACCCACTCCACCCCAGTACAAAAATACTAGAAAAATAATTAGTACACATAAGCACATCTAAGTTTCTAAAAAAAGGGGGAGATTCTTCATTGGTGTATATAAATGAGAATATACAATATGAAGAAATATTAAAAAAAATATTTTTATACAAATGGAGAAAATCTCTACCCCATAACCAATTAAATTAAATAAATAGATAAAGGTTATATGGAGTGTATTATTCATTAGGTGGACTCTGTACCTCAGAGCCCAGACCAATTCAGACAATGGATTAAATTTCATAGATTACTGACAGACCATGATTCACAATAGAAAAAGATAATAAATTAAAAAATTAATACAATATTAATAAATTAATACCGAACCAAACTAAACCCTAGGTTGATCAATGTCCTAGTCATTAGCTAGAAAACAATTTAGGTCTAGCTCGATATTAAGACCAGTGGGCTGCATGGTACGAAGCCTATGCACCCACTTCATTTCATTCTGTGAGACACTCCTGGTCATGTGTGTACCCCTCCAGTGCTTACTGATTTTATCTATGCCATAAAAGGTACATAGGCTTGGGTCACTGTTATGGTATTTGGTGAAATGTCTAGAAACACTATGATTGGGGAATTCTTTAGCAATGTTAGTTAGATGTTCATTTATTCGTATTTTGAGTTGTCGGGTGGTCCTGCCAACGTACTGAAGGGAGCACGGGCACTCCAGTACATAGGTCACATGATCTGACCCGCAGGTGATCAAGGGTTTGATGGTAAAACCCTCACCTGTCACATTAGATTTAAAATGTGTAATCTTCTTCTTATCTCCAGATTTACGTGTGGTTCTACATGCTTTGCATCGAGTGCAATGGTGGAAACCAGATCCATCTAGAAAGGTGACAAGTTTCTTAGGTGGATCGGGTACGTTAGGGGCTATTTTATTACGTAATCCTGGGGCTTTCCTGTAGATGAATTTGGGTACACCAGAGATGGATGATTTTAGGTCTTTGTCCTTCATTAAAATCGGCCAATGACGTTTGAAAATGGCCTCGACTTGCCGATATTGCCGGTGGAAGCCGGATATAAATGCGGCTTCGCTTTTAAACTCTTTTTTTGGTTTAGAGGTTAACAAGGTTTTCCTGTCTAGTACAGAAACTTGGTTAAGCACTTGTTGCAAAGTCTCAGCCGCATAACCCTTCTCTAGGAATCTGTTGGTAAGATGCTTAGCTTGTTCACAAAAGTCTTTATCTGTGTCACAATTTCGTTTTAGTCGCATGTATTGCCCTTTAGGCACTGCCCCTATCCATAGGGGATGATGGCAACTATTGGTAGGTACAAAGCCATTGCGGTCTGTGGCCTTGAAGTAGGTAAGAGTCTGGAATCTTTCTCCTTTCTTTCTTATGGTTAGATCTAAATAATTGACAGTGGTCATACTGGTTTCTGCTGTAAATGTCAAACCATAGTTGTTCTTATTCATTTTCTCAAGAAAGAGCTTCAGACTCTCCAGTGGGCCCTCCCAAAACAAAATGACATCGTCAATATACCGTTTATAGAAACATAAAGAAAAATGCTTGTTCAAAAAAATGGTTTCCTGCTCCCATTTATTGAGAACAATGTTGGCCACGCTAGGGGCATAGCGGGCCCCCATTGCCACCCCGCCAATTTGATTGTAATATTGGTTATTAGCCCAAAAGTAGTTGTTAGACATCGCTATCTCTAGTCCTTTAATCAAAAAATTTATCTGGATTTTCTTTAATTTAGATTCCCGCTTCAAAGCCCAACGTAGGGCTATAAGAGCATCTTTCTGGCGGATGTTGGTATATAATGACTCGATGTCAATTGTAACCATAATAGTTTGGTCGGTGGCTTGTAAATGTTGGAGTTCTATAATTAGATCTTTGCTGTCTTTGAGATATGATGGACTTTGTGATACAAGTGGTTTAAAAAAACCATCTAAATATTCTCCCATCCGGGAGAAAAGTGATCCAATACCACTGATTATGGGTCTCCCCGGTGGGTTTTCCCTGTTCTTATGAACTTTAGGTAAGGTGTATAAGACCGGAATCCTTGGTGTGTGAAGGATTAGATAATCAGCTTCTTTTTTATTTAGAATCCCTCGATCAATGCCTTCATTCACCCATTCGATGAGTAGATTTTTCAATTTTAGGGTGGGATCACCTCTCAGCAATTGGTAAGTTTTCGAATCATCAAGCTGTCTCTGCATCTCTTGGTAATAATATTCTCTTTTCAGTATAACAAGTCCCCCCCCCCTTATCGGCCGGTCTGACCACTATATTCTTATTCTTTTCGATAGATTTTATTGCTTCTTTAAATTGCATGTTAGAACTATAACGACTGCATTCCATCCCTCGTATATCATCTTGTACTAAAGTGCGGAACACTTCAATGTAATGATTGGAACTCGATAAAGAGTTCAAATTTGTCCACATTTTTGTTGGGGGCAAATTTGAGGCCTTGTTGGAAAACTTCCAATTCATGGTCTGTAAATTTTTCTTCTGTTAAATTATAGATTCCTTCAATCAATTTGTCCTTTTTCTTTTTCGTTCCGCCTCTTCCTCGTCGGCCTCTTCTTCTGCATAATCTTTCGGGTATTGGGGAGATTTTGGGGGGATGCGGTACGCATCCTTCCACCCCCTTCCACCCCCCCCCCCCCTGTTGCTGATTGTAATAAGGGGTTGGTCTACCTCGGGAATTTCCTCTAGATCCTCCCCTTGGAGGCCTAGGGGGATATTGCGGACGATATGGTTCGTAATATTGATAATCTGGTCCTCTATGATCCAAAGGTCCAAATCTGTTGTATAATTCAACAGGCGGAGGATACGGATATCCACTATGGTTACATGCGACTAAAACGTGCGCATGCGACTAAAACGAAATTGTGACACAGATAAAGACTTTTGTGAACAAGCTAAGCATCTTACCAACAGATTCCTAGAGAAGGGTTATGCGGCTGAGACTTTGCAACAAGTGCTTAACCAAGTTTCTGTACTAGACAGGAAAACCTTGTTAACCTCTAAACCAAAAAAAGAGTTTAAAAGCGAAGCCGCATTTATATCCGGCTTCCACCGGCAATATCGGCAAGTCGAGGCCATTTTCAAACGTCATTGGCCGATTTTAATGAAGGACAAAGACCTAAAATCATCCATCTCTGGTGTACCCAAATTCATCTACAGGAAAGCCCCAGGATTACGTAATAAAATAGCCCCTAACGTACCCGATCCACCTAAGAAACTTGTCACCTTTCTAGATGGATCTGGTTTCCACCATTGCACTCGATGCAAAGCATGTAGAACCACACGTAAATCTGGAGATAAGAAGAAGATTACACATTTTAAATCTTATGTGACAGGTGAGGGTTTTACCATCAAACCCTTGATCACCTGCGGGTCAGATCATGTGACCTATGTACTGGAGTGCCCGTGCTCCCTTCAGTACGTTGGCAGGACCACCCGACAACTCAAAATACGAATAAATGAACATCTAACTAACATTGCTAAAGAATTCCCCAATCATAGTGTTTCTAGACATTTCACCAAATACCATAACAGTGACCCAAGCCTATGTACCTTTTATGGCATAGATAAAATCAGTAAGCACTGGAGGGGTACACACATGACCAGGAGTGTCTCACAGAATGAAATGAAGTGGGTGCATAGGCTTCGTACCATGCAGCCCACTGGTCTTAATATCGAGCTAGACCTAAATTGTTTTCTAGCTAATGACTAGGACATTGATCAACCTAGGGTTTAGTTTGGTTCGGTATTAATTTATTAATATTGTATTAATTTTTTAATTTATTATCTTTTTCTATTGTGAATCATGGTCTGTCAGTAATCTATGAAATTTAATCCATTGTCTGAATTGGTCTGGGCTCTGAGGTACAGAGTCCACCTAATGAATAATACACTCCATATAACCTTTATCTATTTATTTAATTTAATTGGTTATGGGGTAGAGATTTTCTCCATTTGTATAAAAATATTTTTTTTAATATTTCTTCATATTGTATATTCTCATTTATATACACCAATGAAGAATCTCCCCCTTTTTTTAGAAACTTAGATGTGCTTATGTGTACTAATTATTTTTCTAGTATTTTTGTACTGGGGTGGAGTGGGTGATTTGCATGACCTGAGGGATGCAAAGTTATCCATTTACCCCAATTTATGTCACTAATGTTGTGGACCATTCATCTAATGTCTACAACTCTTTTTATTTTTCATATCCAGTCACCAGTTATTTTTATGTATTAGTTTAGCCAGTAAAATGGTTCACTACTATATATTGCTTTCACGATGGAGATCCAGTCTGCACATCCGGAGGGATGCGAGTGTAGTATTTTTTAACATCCCCCGGCTTTCTGGTATTGGCTAGATTTCTTTTGCGACTCTTTTTTATCTTTGGTGTTTTTTTGAGTCTATCTAGCAAATACTGAAGCATCCGCTGCTGTATAGTTATTATTCCATGATTTATTAAATTTGACTGTTACGCCTTGTTATATGGCTTAAACGGCACCGCGGCTGCTTTCATTTCACCGTCTTAATTTGGACCAATCAGTAGCCTCTATGAGACTACATATACCATCATGCATCAGTGATCGGGCACGCCCCCCTGAAGACGTTATACCTGACGAAACGTACGTCGGAGGCGGACCCGATCACGAGACGTGCCTCCCTGCCCATACGAGCTGCCAGCTGGGACGCCAAGCCGTGCTGCGGAGACAGCACCGGATTAGACGACCCTGTCCATTACCGCACCGCAAGGTAGCGGTGACACGCATGCAGCCCCAGTGCCGGGTAGGCACTTTTAGAAGTAAGAGGCCATCTGGGCCATTTGTTTTTTTGGTTTTTCTGTTTTTATGTACAATAAATTTTTAAAGTGGTATCACACTATTGGCATCTCCATTGCCTTTTTGTTTTATTATATATCCCATCTGGAATCCCTGGCATTGAGGCTTACTATTGATTTCCTGTCCGATGTGCATGCAGGCACAATCCTGCATATGTCTAGCTGACTATTGTTTAATTATAATAGTCCACTTATTCTGGTAAGCACATTTGTTTGCTTTAACACCAATTAGAGGGTGATTAAGAAGATTGGATTTGTTGGTGACGGCTTTTCCTTTTTTTGCACATAAAGAATATTCAAGAAAGAAGATTTATTTTCTCTCCGTTCACATGTGATGCATTGATTGAACACTTATTGGGACCCTTTATTTACAGATTCCTTTGGACACAGAGACACTTTTGGAATTTTGTATTTTTTATATATGCATTAGAGATAGTACAATTCTATCTATTTTTCATTTATTTATTTGGTTCACTATTCAGTAGCACTGAGTGGTTTAGCGCCCTCTACACGTTTTTTCAGATTTGAAATAAGAGGTGGAGGCTTTCTTCTATCCTGCTGACTGATACGGTTTCCTGGAATTTTCTTGGCACTTATTTTTGATATACCTTGGATACACACGGGAATCCAAACACCATATGAACTCTTGATTATTATTCATCACTATTCTTTGTTTTGCACAGGTGTTTTTATTTTGTCACCTTTTATGTTATATGAATTTGATCAGCACTATTTGATACCATAGGTGTTTTCAGATGTATCAACCACGTGTGCACATGTTTTTTATCTATCAATTACAATCATTGTAATGATTAATCAGTTCACGCAGCGCAGCATATTTTACTTTTGTTCTGTACATGTTTTATCTGACATTTTTTGCCGCAGCAGCATTTTCATTTGTTTGATTTTTATTAATTGTTAGAATTAATTGGCACTTTACTTCACACATCAATTCTTGATTCACTTAGACCTATATTTTCCCAATTTTTGCACATTTTAGATATTCATTTACAGCAGCGGTCATCTCTCCTCTTCTTCTGAGGAGTTTAGTACATCACGTACGTTTTTTATATATATTTGGTGTTCAGTCACGAGATTTATTTTTGTGATATATTTATTATATTTTTTCATTTAATATTTAATTAAGATTCAATCTAAGAGTCATGGATGTGTTTGAGTACAGGGCTTCTAAAGTTGTCAATACTGAGGGAGTATTTCAGATGTACCAAGAAGGGGACCTAAGTGGTCTTTTTATCAGATTGAAAAACCTGACTATTGCGGAAGTACACACACAATGGGATGTGGCGTTTTTGGACACGTACATAAAAATAGGAGTGGTCCGGTACTTTAATGAGGCCGGTGTCAATTTTCTGAGGTTCTTAGTTTCCAGAAAAAATAGTAAACTTAGTAAACTGGATAGTGAAATAAAAGCTTTCAAAGAAACTATGTCACCACATAAAGAGAGCGAGGAGTATAAGGACAGATCATCTAACCTTTTACGAATTTTAGATAAAGAGGAAAAATAACAAAAAATAAAGAAAATTAAAAAATACAACAGGGACTTTGGAGATTATCAGGCTAGTCTGGTCTTTGATTGGCAGAAAAAATTAGCAGCTGATGAACACACTGAAGCAAATTCCAGAATGGAGGCCATTGTACAGGGAGATGAAGTTCCATCAAAGACCACAACTCTCCCACAGAATTCCTGGGCACGGAATGAACAGGGCAAGACCCCTAAGAAAAATAAATCTGGTAAGAAAGGAAAAAAAGGTATCTCACCAATCACCTAATAGGGCATCAGGCCCCTCCCTCACCAATTACCAACAAGTGAAAAACTCAGGGTGGAACAAAACCTCACAGGGTAAACATGGAGGTAACACAGACCGCAACAATGGCCCCCACAATTTGGGCCACTATCAATACTACAAGGTTTTCCAAAGAAGGGAAAGGGGCCCAGGAAGAATGGGTAATGAAATGAAACATTATGACCCATTCCCGGAACAAAAATCATATCACAATACCCGACACTACTCAGATAGAGGAAGGGATGACTACGAGTACGATAGTGAAACGGATACGAGGAACTGTTTTTTCCCTCTAAGAGATAGAGATGGACCAAGAAACCATGGAATTGATAATTATGAGCAGACTAGTCAGGCTCAAGAAATATACAGATTGGGCCCGTCAAGGGATTTTCCTCCCGGACAGTATGAGAATACCCAGGGAGAACATTGGGGTTTTCCCAGGTCAAACCAGGGCGTAAAAAGGCCAGTAGAAAGCAAAGAGGGTGCAGAGGGGGGAGGGGAACAAAATCTAAAGAAACCTAGAATGTGAGTGATGCTGGCATCTATAACCTCAGCACCCACACTTTGACCCAACCGGAATTGATTTTGTTGAATAAAGGACTAAAATTCTCCCCCCCCTGAAAAAACTAAACAAATTTCAAACGTACATGGATATACATGAATATGTACGGAGGGTGAACATCAAACGCTATTTTGCAGGTTTGCCTAACACTGATAGAACAGCAGCCCAACAGACTCTTAAGCACTCGGGGTTAGCTAACGCCTCAACATGGAACCCTCCAGGAACGTTGGCCCCTTCACTGAGAGTATTTAGGGATGTAGTATTGAGAGATTTGGAGACCATCAAAGTCTCCAATAATAAAATGGCCCATAATTCAGTGAAAGGATTGGACTCTCTGTGCACTAACAAAGACCTTGTTATTCGTCCGGCAGACAAGGGAGGGGGGATAGTTGTTATGGATCGATCCATGTATGTTTCTGAAATCAAGAAAATAGTGGAAGATCAGGATACTTATGCACCGCTGTTGGGAAATCCCGTTATCCAGTATAAAAACACATTGGAGACGTTAATCAAGAAAGGTTCTGACCAGGGAATCCTCAACGAAAAAGAACAACTCTTTCTGGTCCCTAGGGCACCAAGGGTTCCGGTGCTTTATTGCCTTCCTAAGATCCATAAGAGCCTCACATGCCCCCCTGGGCGACCAATAGTGAGCGGCATCGACTCTATTATGTCCAGGGTTTTGGCAAATATATAGATCATTTCCTTCAACCCCTTGTCCAAAAAATGCCGTCATACTTGAAGGACACTAAACAGGTCATCCATATGTTATCACAAATTCAGCCAGATGAGCACATGTGGATGGTGACAGCAGATGTCAATTCATTGTACACTATAATACCACACCATCTGGGAATCTCTGCTGTTAAATATTATCTTGACACCCTTTCGGACCTGCCTCAAATACAAAAAGAATATTTGATAGAGCTCTTGGAGTATGCTGCAGGCCACAACTATTTCTGGTTCGACCACAATTACTATCGGCAAATATGTGGGGTTGCCATGGGTGCTAAGTACGCACCAAGCTTGGCCAATTTATTCATGGCCAAGTGGGAGGAGGATGTCGTCTACAGTGACCTGAGCCCGCACATCAAAATGTGGGCCAGGTATATCGACGACGTCCTCCTCCTATGGACTGGCACCAAGTCCCAATTGGATGAATTCATTTCTCTTCTTAATAGTAATGACAGAGGGATTTGCCTCACACATGAGGCAAGCCAAGAATCAATCGATTTTCTGGATCTTACCATTAGGAATGAAGATGGCTGTTTTAAAACGAAAACATACTTCAAAAAGACAGATCGTAACTCCTACATCAACAACTGGTTGAAATCCGTCCCTAGGAGTCAATTCATAAGGATGCAAAGAAACTGTACCACTATAGAGGATTATGAATTACAAGCTGGCATTCTTAGAGACAGATTACTTGAAAACGGATACGACTCTAAAATGCTGGAAACCACTCTAGGAGAAATAGCGGAAATGGACAGATCACTACTATTGGACCCTATTTCTAAGACCAGCCAGGCTGGACCCATAATACCGTTCATTACAACGTATTCCACCCAGCACTATATGATCAAATTTTTTTTTAAAAACATTGGCATCTGTTGGTTAATGATAGGGTCATTAATACATTTCTGGGAACCCGCTGACCCTACTGCTGTTTGATTTTATGCCTGATTTTACTGCTGAAATGTGGGTGTAATTTTCTTGTTTTTACTGCCAAGTAAACTTCATATACAGAATTACACTATGTGCATCTTTGCCTTCTCTTTTATTCCTCTCCATGAGCTGAGATTTTGAGCTACTCACATGGGTCCAAATCCTTAAACATCAAAGGCTGTTATTGAGTTAATCCTTCTCCTGGTACATCGCACTGGATCTCTCCCTCCTGCCTGCCATCTAGGATACCTCTAGAAGTAGGATACCATCATTTACAAGCCTGTATGACCCATTAGGTATAAACCTATTTGGGTCCACTGATTCTGGTAAGCCTCCATTTATTTTCGGTGGTGGATTCACTTCAGATTTTCACTATATGCCTGTGAAGACAAGTCACTTTATTGCTGATTGACTCACTAATTTTTGGAGTGTTTTATTTCTATATCATCACATAAGAGACTTTATCATCAAGCCTTTTGTTCAACTTTATTTGTGGACTCACAATTATTAATTAACTTTTATAATTTTTGGTTACACATCATTAGTTTTGTTTCAATCATTCCTAATTTCTACATATATTTAGCGCTACACTTTTTTGTCTAATCATTAATACATTTCTACCCACTAATCCACAGGTAATATTCAGAGGTGTTCCCTCTTTGAGGGATAAAATAGCACCTAATGTGGTAGACCCCCTCACCAAGAAAGTATCTTTCTTCCAAAGAGGTATTACAGGCTATCACCAGTGCCGTAGATGCCAGGTCTGCACGTTAAATAAGATCAAATCTAAGAACACTTTAACATTTGTTTCAACCAGTACCTCTAGGGAACATAAAATAAAGCCCTTTATCACCTGTAGTTCGACAGGAATTGTGTATTTATTACAATGTCCTTGCGGACAACAATATATTGGTAGGACGAAACGATCAATGCAGGTCAGATTGGGGGAACACATTGCCAACATAAAATCAGGCTTCCCCCAACATTCAGTTTCCCACCATTATGATCAACACCATAATCGCAATCCAGAGGGCACGCTATTTTTGGGGATTGATAAGTTCGATCCTCATTGGAGGGGGAGCTCACAGGTGAGGGAGCTATTCAGGCTTGAAATGTCTTGGATATACCGGGTTCGTACATATATACCACACGGGTTGAATGTTGACACTGATGTCAATGCCTTTATTGACAACAGTTAGTTTGTGTTTGGTCATATGTGCTATTTTGTATTTTTTGAAATCCAATGCAGTGTGAACCAGCTCTGAGGTCTGGGTGGGTCCGGACCTTAAATTGTTGTCACCAAGTTAATACCTTTTTTCAATTTATTCTAATTTTTTCCAATTATTATAAATTTGACATTAATACATAACATACATCAACATTATGTTATATCCTCTATTTAAATATGAACTATTGAGTTTGTATTTTTATTCTCCAAGTCCTTGTTGTATTCACATTATATATTTTATTGCTGTCCTCACAGTTATTTTTATATAGAGTTCATTTTACCATATGGACATCTCCTATCTGGATATGCTCAGATGAATTTTGTGATTTTGATGTAGCATTTTCATTTATGCATACATTATTTTTAATCCTTATATATATATTTTTTTTAATTTTTATCTACCTTGGTAAATTACATAGGAGATATATCCCATATATTATATATCCATTTTTTACTGTTGATTCAATCGTAACTTCTATATGTGGGAAAGGTGTTCTATAGTTCGGATGAGAGTAATGCCACCTCCGTCCAACAAATAGACACGACGCCCAAAGTTTCGATATATTTTTGACTTGTTTTTATATAGAGAATTTTATATGCCATCATCTTCATTTTTTTGCATATTTAACCAAAGTCCTAACGTGTATTCAACTATACTATTGGCAAATGATGCCTGTCTAAAGATGGTGGCGTAGGGAGGAGCGGCGTGCTGACGTCACCATTGTACACCTTCACGACCATCCGGAAGGACGGGCGGATTGTGAGAGCCGGCCGGCTATTTACTACCTACACGCTTTTTTTTATTCTACTTAATTGTAAGTGCAACCAGTACTTTTATTAAATTGCTTTTTAAGACAGTACTACTCTATGTTGGCATCCTTTCTTTTCCTCCTGGGCTATTGTGTGCGGGGTGACTTGCTTGAGACCCATTTGTGAAGATTTAGGTGGAGACTACACACAGAAATTTCTGGGAAGCAGCAGGGCTATTGAGCCAAATGCACTGGTGATCTCATTAGAGATCGAATCAATCTGGTAAGCAGATTTGAAATAAGAGGTGGAGGCTTTCTTCTATCCTGCTGACTGATACGGTTTCCTGGAATTTTCTTGGCACTTATTTTTGATATACCTTGGATACACACAGGAATCCAAACACCATATGAACTCTTGATTATTATTCATCACTATTCTTTGTTTTGCACAGGTGTTTTCATTTTGTCACCTTTTATGTTATATGAATTTGATCAACACTATTTGATACCATAGGTGTTTTCAGATGTATCAACCACGTGTGCACATGTTTTTTATCTATCAATTACAATCATTGTAATGATTAATCAGTTCACGCAGCGCAGCATATTTTACTTTTGTTTTGTACATGTTTTATCTGACATTTTTTGCCGCAGCAGCATTTTCATTTGTTTGATTTTTTTTAATTGTTAGAATTAATTGGCACTTTACTTCGCACATCAATTCTTGATTCACTTAGACCTGCGCAGTATATTTTCCCAATTTTTACTGGTATAGGTGTACTACTTGCTCTGCAGTACATAGGTGTGTAATACATTCATATACTTTTTGTCAGTGTAGGGACAGGTTGCTGTTTCGAGCAGGGACAGACTGTAGTGACACAAATCGTTATCTAACAGGTCCACAAAAGTCCTTTCAAGCACTGGTATAGGTGTACTACTTGCTCTGCAGTACATAGGTGTGTAATACATTCATATACTACTTTTTGTCAGTGTAGGGACAGGTTGCTGTTTCGATCAGGGACAGACTGTAGTGACAAAAGTTCTTTCAAGTACTGGTATAGGTGTACTACTTGCTCTGCAGTACAGTTGTGGCCAAAAGTTTTGAGAATGACACAAATATTAGTTTTCACAAAGTTTGCTGCTGTGATGTAGTGAAATATAATTACACACACTTCATACGTTTCCAAGGCTTTTATAGACAATTACATGACAATTATGCAAAGTGTCAGTATTTGCAGTGTTGGCCCTTCTTTTTCAGGACCTCTGCAATTCAACTGGGCATGCTCTTAATCAACTTCTGGGCCAATTCTTGACTGATAGCAACCCATTCTTTCATAATCACTACTTGGAGCTTGTCAGAATTAGTGGGTTTTTGTTTGTCCACCCGCCTCTTGAGGATTGACAACAAGTTCTCAATGGATCTGGGGAGTTTCCAGGCCATGGACCCAAAATGTCAACGTTTTGGTCCCCAAGCCACTTAGTTATCACTTTTGCCTTATGGCACGGTGCTCCATCGTGCTGGAAAATGCATTGTTCTTCACCAAACTGTTGTTGGATTGTTGGAAGAAGTTGCTGTTGGAGGGTGTTTTGGTACCATTCTTTATTCATGGCTGTGTTTTTGGGCAAAATTTTGAGTGAGCCCACTCCCTTGGATGAGAAGCAACCCCACACATGAATGGTCTCAGGATGCTTTACTGTTGGCATGACACAGGACTGATGGTAGCGCTCACCTTTTCTTCTCCGGACAAGCCTTTGATACCCCAAATAATCGGAAAGAGGCTTCAACGGAGAATATGACTTTGCCCCAGTCCTCAGCAGTCCATTCACCATATTTTCTGCAGAAGATCAACCTGTCCCTGATGTTTTTTTTTGGAGAGAAGTGGCTTCTTTGCTGCCCTTCTTGACACCAGGCCATCTTCCAAAAGTCTTCGCCTCACTGTGCGTGCATATGCGCTCACACCTGCCTGCTGCCATTCCTGAGCAAGCTCTGCACTGGTGGCACTCCGATCCCGCAGCTGAATCCTCTTTAGGAGACGGTCCTGGCGCTTGCTGGAATATGCTGGTATATTCTTGGGCACCCTGAAGCCTTCTTAACAAATGCAGTGGAATTTTTTTTATGGGATTAAGTTAATTTTCATGGCAAAGAGGAACTTTGCAATTAATTGCAATTCGTCTGATCACTCTTCATAACATTTTGGAGTATATGCAATTTCCCATCTCAAAAACTGAGGCAGCAGACTTTGTGAAAATTAGTATTTGTGTCATTCTCAAAACTTTTGGCCATGGGTGTGTAATACATTCACATACATCGGCGCATATTTATGCCGCCGTAGCGTATCTTTTTTACACTACGCCGGCGCAGTGCGGAGAGGCATGCACTGTACTCAGCAAGCCATTGCTCACCAAGATGAGCCAGCGTAATGTATTTTCGAAGGCGCAGGCCAGCGTAAGTGTAAGTGGGCGTGACCCCATGCAAATGATGGTCCTAGCATGTCGCAGTGGTTTACGTCCGACGTATCTTAAACGGCGCATGCGCCGTGACGCGGACGTATGTCCTGCACCCCTCTGCGCATGCTCACAACTACCCCCGGCGTAACCCCTAAGATACGCCGGCCCACCGCCTATGCCCAGAGCATAAATACGCCCAGACATGCGCCCGTCGAGCGCAAAAGTACACCAGCAGATTTTCTACCATTGGTGTAGGTACTTTTGCAATCTCAGCGATGTCTGCTCCAGTGACTGAGGGAGAGGGAGAGGAGGAAAAAATTTTTACAGCTGAGGAGAGGGCGATCGTGATCTCTGCCATCTCAAGATACGATGTGTACCTACATGGCGCACAGAGTCGCATGACCAGCAAGGTCAAGAAAGATGAGATCCTCCAGGAGGTCATCCTGGAGGTCAATGCCCTTGGACATGAGCGAAGGACCCAAAGGACATTGGAAGAAAAATCAATGACCTGCGTCGTCTGGTCAGAGACAAGCTGGCCAGGATGAAGAGGCACACCAGGGGCATGGGAGGCGGAGCCACTGTGCAGCAGTTTCTGACACAGCAGGCTGAGCAGAGCACCTCAATCTCTGACAGCCTGCAGGATATGAGTGCGAACTGCGCTGCTATGGTGACCTGCATTGGGGAGCTGCAGGGCACAACATCAGGCCTCGTGGCAGAGATGAGGAGCCTGGGAGTGGCTATACAGGCCAACATGGCTGCCATCGAGGCGGAGGGACAGCAGACCAGGCAGCAGGGGCACACCACCACCCGCCAGCTGCGGATGCAGGTGCAGACGAACGCTGTCCTCATCCGCATTGTCCTTGCGTTGGAGGGCAGGCAGCCAGCATCTGCCAGGAGGGACAGACCAGGGGATGATCCTCCTCCTGATGCCCCACCCCCCCCACCCGAGGCTCCCCCCAGACAACTGAGGAGCCGGAGCTGTGGCACCATGCCTGGCCCACGACAGGGCAAATGAGTGCTTTTTTTTTGCTCAGATTATGAGCTTTTTTTTTTGGAGAGACGTGCATAGATGCATGTGCCGTCCTCCAGTAAGGGCATGCCATGTCGGCCAATGGCATGATCCCTTTTTTTTTTGTAGTGACTGCACACGGTCAGTAGTGCAGGCTACAGTGTGACTGGTGTGTGAATGTGGGTGACATTCCAGCCAGCAAGGTGTGTCACCTTGGGTCGTCAGGGAGAGGTTATCCCCACGACCGTGTAAATGTGGTATGAATGGACAGAAACACCATTGGGGCCTTGGCGTGGACTTGGGCTAAACCAATGTGAAGTGGATGTGGTGTGTGTGAGCACAGGACCCCAGATGGCAAGTCACATTTTTTTTTTTTTAAATAAAATGTTTTTGATATTTTTTTAGTTCCTTTTTTTATATATATTTTTCTTTATTTCGTCTTTCTCAATTCGCGGCAGCACCCCCCCCCAGGCCCATGCCTGAAGCTGTGTAAGGGGCCCCATAATTCCTGATGGCGGCTTTGCCTGGCATGTTGGCATACAGATGTGTTGTCCTGCAAGTTTGGTTGCTCATCTCGTCCATAACGGTGCTGCTGCAGCTGCTGTCCAGCTGACCTGTGCACGTCTGGTGCTGAGTTACACCTGCTTTATGGCCGGACGTTGAACTTACGCGCACCACGCGTAGCCTGCGCCGGGCGCATGTACGTTCATCAATCGCCGTATCTCCCTCATTTGCATATTTAAATAGAAGATAAATATGCGCCCACGATACGCCGGCGTAGACAATTTACATCGGCCGGATGGAGCCTATTTTCAGGCGTATCCAGTTTTGTGGGCACGGCGCATAGATACGATGGCACATATTTACACTTACGCGGCATATCTCGAGATACGTCGGCGTAAGTGTTTTGTGAATCCGGGCCATATACTTTTTGGCAGTGTAGGGACAGGTTGCTGTTTCGAGCAGGGACAGACTGTAGTGACACAAATCGTTACCTAACAGATCCACAAAAGTCCTTTCAAGCACTGGTATAGGTGTACTACTTGCTCTGCAGTACATAGGTGTGTAATACATTCATAAACTTTTTGTCAGTGTAGGCACAGGTTGCTGTTTCGAGCAGGGACAGACTGTAATGACACAAATCGTTACTTAACAGGTCCACAAAAGTCCTTTAAAGCTGGGGTTATCGTCAACCCCTGGTCCGCGGCCAACTACCGGGCCATGGCCCTTCTGCAGCCGGGCCGCGAATGCGGGCGGGCGGCATGAGAGAGCCCAGCGGCCGGCTGTAGGAAATGGAGTTCCTCAGGGCGGATTTACAATTTTCGGGGAAGGTAAGATTGAACGGGGAGTGTCTCTCACACGGACACTCCACGTGCAGTGTGAATTGACGTGGCCGCCGATTGGTTGGCTGGAGTGGCTGCTCCTGTGCAGGCTGCGCTGCATGGTGGGAGTTGTAGTCCAGCCGCGCTAAAGATACTTATCAGCGCAGGCACAGCACACTACAACTCCCACCTCCCAGGAGTCTCAGACTGAGGCAGGTCATGTGGCACATCAGGGGAGGGGACGAGCGGCATCACGAAAGTCACATGTGACTTGCTGAACTCGTGAGTTGGGGCCGGGGCAGGTGACTAAGCACTAATTGTAAGTGCGAAACGCGTCGGCCATCCTGTTTTCTGTTGGTTGCAGTGACTGTGTTTGTACAGTTGAAAAATTAAGACAACTTTTTTAAGTTATTTTGGAGTGCGGCTATCCAGTTTTCGTTTTTCTATTTGCTATCATCAGCATTGCCAGCACCTTGGTAGTTCAACAGCCCTTGATTGCTTACGGGGCTCACCTGGAGCGGTGAGAAATTTGTCTATTCTTATGAAAAATAAAGACAACTTTTTTAAGTTATTTTGGAGTGCGGCTATCCAGTTTTCGTTTTTCTATTTGCTATAATATAAGAATAAGAGGAGTCCCAGAAACGGCTGATCAAACTCCATTAGCACATACTGCCGCAGCAATGATTTGCTTCAGAGACCCCTGGAATCCCCCATTGAGTTTGAGAGGATTCACAGGGCCCTAAGGCCCAGAGGTAGAGACAATGACCCCCCCAGAGATATAATTTGCTGCCTGGTAAATTTCCCTTTGAAAGAAGCCATTCTCAAAAAAGCAAGGGAAAAGAAGTCACCTATAATGGAAATGAAATCAAATTGTACCAGGACTTACCCAACATCACCCTGCAACAACGCAGAGCTCTACGCCCTATTACCGAACAACTGAGAGCCAGAGAAATTCCATATACATGGAAATTCCCATTTTGCCTGTCAGCCACGTGGAGAGGTCAATCCGTGTTGCTCCGCATGCCAGATGACATTCGATCTTTCTGCGAAACTCTAAACATCCCGATTATAGAAGTCCCGGAATGGAAAAAATTCTTACATGCTTAATGAAACATGGATTCCAGTTTCCAGCAACTACACTCCTAGAGCCCAAAGACAAAGAGATTGACGCCGCAGGTCACCATCACCTCACCACAGCAGGAGGAATGAAGTCCACGGAAGTCCAGGAATTTCTCCACCCAGACGCAGGGACCGCACGGACTGCTGTGATCAAATGGACACTTGAAATCTTTTTCTCTTCTCTCCTGAGATGCGACTGTTACTAAGTGTGCGTTCATTCATGATCTAACAACCGATCTACAAAATCCTCGTTGAACGCTTCTTCATTTTAAGCTGCAACTTATCACTTAAATGACTTTTCCCTGACCATAGAGCAATTTGCTTGTTCTGCTCTGTTCCTACCCCCCCCCCCCCCCGTTTCTCTTTTATTTTCAATTACAGATGTGATTAAAGCGACAAACAAAGCAAGCTCAATAGTCCTACACTTATTAGTGCAACTAAGGGTAAGACGTACAAGACACCACAACAATGGTATGCTGGGTTTATTGTGACGCACGTGAGTAACGTAATTTACTGTCGGCTTTACTTTTTACTTTGTATTTTTTTTTTTCTCGTCATGTAAATGTTTACTGGGGAAACATTGTTGCCCATTTGTTCACATTTCCCCAAAGCCAGACTTACCTATCTGAAAAGAATTATAAGGTCTACTTTTCTTTCACTTATATTGAGAATCGTATCTGTATAGCAACTCTTTTGGCAGGCAACAAGTAATACAAAGAACTTTGCTAAATAACGTTAGAAACACAATAATTTTGATTATACGTCGAACGTTATGTGTTACCATATGCTCAAACTCAAATCTCTTAGCAGTATGCGATAGATATAGAAGTTCAAAACTCAGTTATATATAGGTGGCTTAAACTTAGCTATTGACTTGTTGATAACCGTTAATGTCATTTACCGTTAATATTTTGTCTACTCTTATTTACTGTAAAATTAAGGCAAGATGGTGGATCACGGGAACCAAACCCCATCTATAGTTCCAAAAAATATTATAACACATTATGGGGATTTCCTCTTTCCCTCCCCCGGAGGGAAAAAAAAAGAAAAGGGAAAAATATTAAAATTTCTTCTACGAGCAACAAGGAGCTCGGTTGTTAGATAATTTATATTGCATTTTCAGTGCCTTTAACGCTAGATAACATTCTACTTCTGACCTCGATCACCATGCTGCCTTTCTCCCTTACCAATTAGCACTGGTGGGAATACAAGAGTAAATCGTAATCACATATGTTAAACGTAAGACTGTATGCCTGCCTTCATTGATGTTACACGTTGTTTTATATATGTATAATAAGGCAGGTTCTCTATATACCATTGGGACCTGGTTTTAATTCCAGGAATTTAACATACAATACATATATCATCATTGTATTGTCTCCATCTAGTGGCCGAATTTCATAAGTGCTAAAATGTAGCTAGCAAGCTAACTTAGTTACTGTCCTACTTGATAATAGTTGGTTAGATTCCCCTTTCTGATAAGCGTATTAAGAAGAGATCGCACTAAAGCACTACAGGCTCCCTGCTTCTTGATTCAAAATTAATACTCTACAATATTCATAAAATATTACTCTACCTTCCCCTAGGCTCATTGCGTCATTTAAACACTTTTAGCCATTGAAAACATGCTATACTGCTAGCTGCCCCAGAGTGCTAGAAATAAAAGTAATAGGAAAAGGAAAGAAGAGAGAAAAAAAACTTGGTCCTACTTAGACTGCGAACCCACACAAGGGGTGAATTCTCTTAGAGAAAAATTAGGGTAGATTAGCGTGACTAAATCTACCCCCGGAACTCCACCTTTCTCATTACCCCCCCCTCCCCCGCTTTTTTTTCCCACCTAGACCGACAAATAAAACAAACTCCCCATCTTTCTCCTAGAGCTCAATTCCAACTTCTTGCGGTTAAGAGCTCAGGAAAAAGTTTCAAAATGCCTACCAACAAACAACAGACCATTCCTTTATCGATTAAGTTAATGTCAATAAATGCAAAGGGCCTCAACATACCTGAAAAAAGATCCCAGTTTCTTAATGAATTTCACAAACAAAGAGCAAATATCGTATGTATACAGGAAACCCACTTTAAATCTGTCAAAATTCCGAAACTTCAGGACAAAAGGTTTCCCTTGGCGTTTCATGCCACAAACCCAGATGGGAAAACGAAAGGAGTTTCCATACTGCTTTCTAATCAGACTTCATTCCAAATTCATGACACCATGATTGATCCTGGGGGAAGATACATTTTCCTGAAGGGAAAGATGGGCAAACCACCCTATAACAATTGCAAACATTTACGCTCCTAACTCGAAACAGGTAGCATTCTTTCGCAAAATTAAAGACATGTTAACGACCTTTACCTCAGGCATTCTTATACTAGGTGGTGACTTCAACATCCCATTGAATCACCTCATAGATACCTCAAATGGAACATTGAGTTTTCCTTACAAGGCACTGAAACAAATTAAAATTCAGTTAAAGGAACTATCGCTACATGACACCTGGAGAACCTTAAATCCTCAAACTAAAAACTTTACCTACTTCTACAAGGTACATCAGAAATACTCTAGAATTGTTTACATCTTCATTTCACAATCTGATTTACCCTTGTTGAAAACTTCCTCAATAGAACCCATGACTTTATCGGACCACCACCCAATTACCATGACTTTGTCCTTTCAAAAGAAAAACACTATCACCAAAACTTGGAGACTAAATACCACAATACTGAAAGACCCTATAGACACATTGGAGCTCACTAACACACTGAAAGATTACTTTGCACTTAACGAAAACAATGAGATCTCATTGATTACACAATAGGAGACACACAAATGTGTCATTAGAGGGGAATTTATAAAAAAACTGACTAAACTCAAAAGAGAACAACAATCCAAAATAAAGTCACTAATATACCGCATTCACAAACTAGAAATGACACACAAAAGAACTGTCGCACTCTCAACATTGGAGGAATTAACGAAAGCAACGACACGCCTCTCGGAAGAACTAAACATTAAGACCAGATTACAATATATATTGAGGCATAAGATGATTTATGAACAGGGTAATAAGAGTGGAAAATTATTGGCTAAAGCAGTTCAAAATAAAAAAATGGCCTCCACTATTCATCAAATAAGAGATAACCAAGGTATATCATATTCTTCGAACGGGGAGATTGCTAAACAGTTCGAGACCTACTACCAAGATCTTTATAATATACCAGATAACCCCAAATGCTCCCATGACTCAGACAAAAGAACAAGACTCATTAAAGAATTCCTAGAGAAATACAGCCCACCTCAAATATCAAAAAAAGCTGCCCAAGATCTGGAAGCTCCCATCTCAGGCTCAGAGTTCGATAGAGCAATTAAAGAAATTAAATTAGGTAAAGCCCCAGGTCCAGGTGGATTACCCTTACAATATTACAAGACATTTACCGAAATACTGAACTAGATTTTTGAATACCTTCCAATCTAACTGTGAGGATTCTCCTGAGTTTCCATTCTCAGTCTTAGCAGGAGAAACACCAGTCCCTAGGGAGGAGCCTGCTACCTCAGAAGAGGAACAGCGGCCGATAGGGTTTGATGACCTCGAGGTGCACAGAGAAGACTTTATCACTGAGCAATTGAGGGACCCCACATTGCTAAGAGCCCGGGAGAATGTAGTGAAGATAGATGGGGAGTTAGTTAACCCTGACGAGAGGGTTGCCCTCCCTTACTTCATTATTGAAAGGGACCTGTTATATCGAGTGTCACAGAGGATAGAGGACAACATTGAGCAACTGGTAGTGCCTAAAACGTACCGCAAGATGGTTTTGGAACTGGCCCATGGGCACATTCTT
Organism: Rana temporaria; assembly: GCF_905171775.1. Taxonomy (NCBI): domain Eukaryota; kingdom Metazoa; phylum Chordata; class Amphibia; order Anura; family Ranidae; genus Rana; species Rana temporaria. The sequence goes on along the minus strand of NC_053494.1, from coordinate 79,122,337 downwards.
GGGGGACATTTGGGAGCAGAAAAACCCGGTAGAGGATCACCCAGAGGTTTTATTGGCCTGGGATCACTAAGGAAGTGGAATTGTACTGCTCTTCCTGTCCAGTGTGTCAGATTACTGCACCCATGCCACATTTTCGCAGTCCGTTGGTACCCCTGCCCATTATTGAGGTCCTCTTTGAAAGGATCGCAATGGACTTGGTTGGCCCCTTACTAAAGTCCACTAGAGGGCACCAGCACATCTTGGTATTAATGGAGTATGCCACCCGTTACCCAGAAGCGATTCCTATCCGAAACACCTCTGCTAAAACCATTGCCAAAGAGTTATTTCAGGTTTTCATCTGTGTGGGTCTTCCTAAGGAGGTCCTAACTGACCAGGGCACCCCGTTTATGTCTAGGGTGACCAAAGAACTTTGTAAACTCCTGAAAGTGACCCAATTATGTACATCAGTATATCACCCTCAAACAGACGGGTTAGTGGAAAGGTTTAATAAAACCTTAAAACAAATGTTGAGGAAGGTGGTGGATAAAGACGGAAAGAATTGGGATTATCTGCTCCCTTATCTGATGTTTGCCATAAGAGAGGTTCCCCAATCGTCCACAGGGTTCTCCCCGTTTGAGCTACTCTATAGGAGGCACCCCCGAGGCCTACTGGACATTTCCAGGGAAACATGGGAGAGTGAGAGTTCCCCTCATCAAAGTGTGATTGAACATGTGGCCCAAATGCAAGATAGAATTGCCCAAGTGATGCCGATTGTGAAGGAACATTTAGCCCAATCCCAATTGGCTCAACAAAGGATTTACAATCGTGGGGCCCCGGTCCGTTCCTTTACACCTGGTGATAGGGTGTTGGTGCTGGTCCCTACGGTCGAAAGTAAATTCCTAGCCAAATGGCAAGGTCCCTATGAAGTGCTGGAGAAAATGGGGGTAGTGAATTATAAAATTAGCCAACCGGGAAGCTCTATCGCGTGAACTTGCTGAAACCATGGAAGGATAGAGAGTCCTTGGTCGCTAAGACTACCCGATTTTCTGCTCCATTTAACCTGGCTGTCCCTGAAGTTGGGATAGCGGAGACTCTATCCAAAACTCAGCAACAGGAGGTTAAAGAATTTGTGCTCCGTAATAAGGAGAAGTTTTCAGACCTGCCAGGTTGGGTCTCCGGAGTGGAACATGACATTATCACCACACCAGGGGATAAGGTCAAGTTGAAGCCTTATAGAATTCCAGAAGCCCAGCGAGAGGCAATTCGCCAGGAAGTAAAAAAAATGCTTGAGTTGGGGGTGATAGAAGAGTCAAATAGTGATTGGTCCAGTCCCATTGTCTTAGTGCCCAAACCAGATGGAAGTTGGCGGTTTTGCAATGACTTTCGCCGCCTGAATAAAATCACTGAGTTTGACACCTATCCTATGCCCCGCATAGATGAACTAAATGATCGCCTAGGCACTGCCCGGTACATGAAGACGTTAGACCTGACCAAGGGTTATTGGCAAATTCCTCTCTCGGAGTCAGCCAGGGAAAAAACAGCATTTGTAACTCCAGACGGATCTTTCCAATATCGGAGGATGCCTTTTGGGTTACAGAATGCTCCCGCCACATTTCAACGCACCATGGATAGGACCCTTCGGCCTCATCGAGCCTATGCTGCTGCATACCTCGATGACGTTGTCATCCCCAGTGAGGATTGGAACTCACACTTACCAAAAGTTTTCCATCTGGAAAGCTGGGTTTACAGCCAATCCAAAAAAATGTACCCTTGGGCTAGAAGAGGCAAAGTATCTGGGGTATACCATTGGAAGAGGTCTAATCAAGCCCCAAATAAACAAAGTTGAGGCTATTCAGGATTGGCCACGTCCCACCAACAAGAAACAGGTTTGTGCATTTTTGGGGATTGCGGGGTATTATCGCCGCTTTATCCCCCATTTTGCCTCACAGGCTGCTCCCCTAACCAATTTGACCAAAGGGAAGGAGTCTGTCATGACCAAATGGACTCCCGAAGCAGAAACAGCTTTTCAGGCGTTAAAACAGGCCTTATGTAGTCAGTCAGTTTTAAATTCGCCTGATTTTTCACGGGACTTTGTGGTCCAGACAGATGCGTCAAATGTGGGATTAGGAGCTGTACTGTCCCAGATTATCAAGGGGGAGGAACACCCTGTTATGTACCTCAACCGAAAGTTGAAGGCCCATGAGGAGAATTATGCCACCATTGAGAAAGAATGTTTGGCGGTGAAATGGGCTTTGGATTCTCTCTGGTACTACCTCGTGGGTAGACAGTTTGAACTGCTGATGGATCATGCCCCATTGAAGTGGATGGCACAGAACAAAGAGACCAATAGGAGAATAAATAGGTGGTTCCTGGCCCTCCAGGAATTTAGTTTTGTGGTACCGCATCGCCCCGGTGCTAAAATGGGGAATGCAGATGGGTTGTCCCGAGTGCATGCCTGCCTGGCAACCTGTGTCCCAACCCTAGGGTTGAAACAAGAGGGAGGGGTATGTGACAGGAAGTCAGGTAAATCTGTGGGTGTTGTCACAGACGGGAGATACATTTCTGCCCTGTTTAGACAATACACCAATTATTATCAGGTGTCGGCTGCAGAAACAGCCAGAAAGATTTAAGGGCGTTGGAAAACTTCAGCTGTTCAGAATGAGGCAATTAAGGCCTCTATAAGTAATCCAGAGGATTACTACTGATTGCTGCATCCTGAGGCTTTCTGAGTGAAGGAGTGCAGTGAGCAGAAATACTTCTGAAGAGGTGAGGTGCTGTTGATTTTTCTGTGTGATAAAAATCAAAAAGACTATTGTTTTTCTGCTGTGTGACCAGCAGTGTCTGCCCAGCAATAGGCTGTGCCAGACTCCATAGATAGGTTCCTTTGTGGAAGGTAGACGCCCCAAGTGGCCAGGGTTTATTTTATGTTTGATTTTGTTTATGCTGTTTGGATGCTTGCACTTGTTTCTAGCAAGATGGAAGAATAAACCAAAATCTTTGTTTTCAACTGTCTTCGACTGCCTTTCTGTATAGTTCCGTGAACCCACCCAGAGGGTCACACACCCCGCTACCGAGCTAACCCCTTACAACTGGTATAGGTGTACTACTTGCTCTGCAGTACATAGGTGTGTAATACATTCATATACTTTTTGTCAGTGTAGGGACAGGTTGCTGTTTCGAGCTGGGACAGACTGTAGTGACACAAATCGTTACCTAACAGATCCACAAAAGTCCTTTCAAGCACTGGTATAGATGTACTACTTTCTCTGCAGTACATAGGTGTGTAATACATTCATATACTTTTTGTCAGTGTAGGGAAAGGTTGCTGTTTCGAGCTTGGACAGACTGTAGTGACACAAATCGTTACCTAACAGATCCACAAAAGTCATTTCAACCACTGGTATAGGTGTACTACTTGCTCTGCAGTACATACATTCATATTCTTTTTGTCAGTGTAGGGACAGGTTGCTGTTTCGAGCAAGGACAGACTGTAATGACACAAATCGTTACCTAACAGGTCTACACAAGTCCTTTAAAGCACTGGTCTATACTTGCTCTGCAGTACATAGGTGTGTAATACATTCATATACTTTTTGTCAGTGTAGGGACAGGTTGCTGTTTCGAGCAGGGACAGACTGTAGTGACACAAATCGTTACCTAACAGGTCCACAAAAGTCCTTTCAAGCACTGGTATAGGTGTACTACTTGCTCTGCAGTACATAGGTGTGTAATACATTCATATACTACTTTTTGTCAGTGAAGGGACAGGTTGCTGTTTCGAGCAGGGACAGACTGTAGTGACACAAATTGTTACCTAACAGGTCTACACAAGTCCTTTAAAGCACTGGTATAGGTGTACTACTTGCTCTGCAGTACATAGGTGTGTAATACATTCATATACTTTTTGTCAGTGTAGGCACAGGTTGCTGTTTCGAGCAGGGACAGACTGTAGTGACACAAATTGTTAACTAACAGGTCCACAAAAGTCCTTTAACGCACTGGTATTGGTGTACAACTTGCTCTGCAGTTCATAGGTGTGTAATACATTCATATACTTTTTGGCAGTGTAGGGACAGGTTGCTGTTTCGAGCAGGGACAGACTGTAGTGACACAAATCGTTGCCTAACAGATCCACAAAAGTCCTTTCAAGCACTGGTATAGGTGTACTACTTGCTCTGCAAGGCTTATAATCTTTACATTGACTTTGATTAAATCTACGCTGCCATCTAATGGCCATTTTGTTTAACTGCACTATTTATGTTACAAAGCAATCAGTTAGAATAGCTGGTTAGGTTTAGCCCATGCAAGCCTCCGTATTTCATTCCCAGCATGCCTTGCATCTTCCTCTTCAGGCCTTTTCCTTTTTCACTCTGGAAGCAAGCAGATGGACTGCCGAGTTCTGTTCTACGCTACCCATCCAGATCCATCTCGGGTATGTTCATCATTTGTGTCTCTAGCTAGATAGTTAGATAGGGAGGCACTAATTATATGATCATTTATTAATTTACATTTGTTTGTATCTATTACAGTTTTACTCTATCTTGTACTAATAAAAGTTCAAAAGGATTCTGCGCCTACTGGAATGCATTGGTATGAGAGGAATTAACAGTGTGCCCGAATACACCTCAGTCACGTGTAGTGAGGGGCATAACAGTAAAACCGAGGCTTCTAAACATGGCTAGCATACTAAGGTGACCAGATTTTTAAAATTAAATCCGGGGACATATTTTTTCTTTACTAGTAATGGCAACAATCAGTGACTCTCTGCCTGTCGCCGCCCGCCTCACAACCTCTTAAGTCTTACTCTTCGGGCCCTGGCTACTACTGGATGGGGAGCGGAGGAAGATCACTCTGCCAGGGAAGGCAAGGAGATAGGCAGGTGGCTGGCCAGGATTTAAGCCAAAGCAGAAAAACCTGCGAGCGGAGCTAAATGGGCATGCACCCGAAACTGAAGAAATATTCCCTTCGCTCCGAATAGCACATGATCATCAGAAAGGGGCACAGATAATGGGAAAAATACAACTCCCCTATACTAGTAGGCACGGAAGAGCGGGGGTGTGTAATTCTACTTTTTTTATTTTAATTCTGCACTGGTTGTCTTTGAAATTGCCCCTGCCCCCTATTAAATCCAATCTGGGGACAGACTTGGTCTGGGGGCAGTGTCCACAATCAGGCTACCATACAGAATGCCAAAGAGACAACAGTGTTATCAGCTTCCATATACAGCGAGACACCATGTCACAGATAGAGTCAGAGCACTTTGTGACAAGGTCAGAAGTTTACTCCATGAGCACAAGGAGGTCAGTGAAAAGCAAAACAATCGCTATTGCCCGCGCAAAAGCAGAATCTGCAAAAGTGAAAGCTGACTTTGCAGCAAAAGAAGCCGAAGTAAAAGCTGGGTTTGCTGAAAAAGAGATGCAACTCAAATTAGATAAGTTACGCATCTAAACTGCATTTGAGAAGCTACGCATGGAAACTGCATCTGAGAAGTTACGCATGGAAACTGCATTAGAGAAACTAGCAGAGAAGGAGTCAGCGGCTGCTGCAGCCGAGGCAGACATTATAGAAGAACTTGCAAAGCCCACCAGTGAGCGGCTCAGCAACGTGCTTGGGGAAAAATCCGTTCCTCATGACAGTACAGAGCGTACCTCAGAATATGTGCGGCGACACGCTGAACCAGACAGCTGCCTGCCTACAGCCCCGAGAGCGGAATCAACTCCCGCCATTCACACGCCTTATATCAAGCAAGACAGTAAACCTGCACTCAGTCAGTTTTCAGCACATTCTGCATCCAGGCTATCAAAGCACTACGTCACAGTTGACCAAATCAAAAATGAAGAACAACAGGTTAAAAGACACAGCACAATTGCACAGAGCACAACACAGCTCTACATCCAGGGCCAGCGCCATGGACTCTTACCCCCCTCACCCCAGCTGGAAGAGCACGGCGGGGAGCAACAAGACACAGTACCTCCTGTAGTTACACCCCAGTGCACCCAAGTATGTGGAGAAGGTTCGTCTAACAAATCCTGCTCTAAGATTTGTCTTGTTACCGTTTACCCCACAGGTCACAGAGAAAAAGCAGTAAAGCTATACGTGATCCTGGACGATCAAAGCAACAGATCACTCGCCAGCTCAACCTTTTTTGACACCTTCAAAATCAAGGAAGCAAACTCTTCATACTTACTGAAGACTTGTACAGGGGTAAGTGAAAAAACTGGGGGAAGAGCCATTGGTTACCAAATCGAATCCTTTGATGGTCAGACAACCCTGCCTCTGCCAACTCTAATCGAGTGCAATCAGTTCCCAACTGAAAGAGAGGAGATCCCTACACCAGAGGTGGCACTTCATCACAGACATTTGAAGGGCATAGCACACCTCATACCTGAACTGGTCCCCAGGTTGAGATAGCGCTTCTCCTAGGGAGGGACATCACAAGGTGAGAAAACAAATCAATGGTCCCCACAACTCCCCCTATGCCCAGAAGCAAGATCTCGGATGGGTCATCATAGGCAACGTATGCCTAGGGAGTGTTCACAAACCAACCAGCGTGAACTCTCTCTTTACAAAGACACTAGAGGGTGGGCGTCCATCCTTATTTCAGCCTTGCACCAACAGATTCCGCGTAAGAGAGAAGCCTGCCAGTGTAATTCATTCCAACCCTTACACCGCTAATCTTCTTTGTGACGAAGACAGAGATCATTTAGGATGCTCAGTTTTCCAAAGGACTAAAGAAGATCACAAACTCGCCCCATCTATTGAAGATCATATCTTCTTGGAAATAATGAGACAGGGATTCCACAAAAATAATGAAAACAGCTGGGTAGCACCCCTGCCTTTCAAAGCACAGAGACCCTGTCTTGCTAACAACAGAGAACAAGCTTTAAAGCGCTTTTCTTCCCTTAAACGCAATCTTCAAAGGAAGCCAGAAATGAAAGGGCATTTCTTCTCATTCATGAGTAAGATGTTTGAGGATGACCATGCTGAGATAGCCCCACCTTTAAAAGACAATGAAGAGTGCTGGTACCTACCAATCTTCTGCGTCTACCACCCTAAGAAGCCAGGTAAAATCCGGGTAGTGTTTGACTCCAGCTCTCAGCACAAAGGGGTCTCACTAAACGATGTCCTCCTAAAAGGACCAGATCTCAACAACACACTTCTTGGTGTTCTCATCAGGTTCCGCAAGGAAGCAGTTGCCATAGTTGCAGACATACAGCAAATGTTTCACAGCTTCCAAGTCAAGGAAGAACACAGGAACTTCTTGAGATTCCTATGGTTCAAAGACAATGACCCTACTAAAGACATTACATAATACCGCATGAAAGTGCATGTTTTCGGTAACAGTCCACCCCCTGCTGTTGCCATCTACGGACTTAAGCTATCTGCCCAAGAATTTGAAAAATGTTTGAGGTACACAAACCACTATGGACTATGGGTGTCCTAAGGTACTGCAGTGCCACGTCCTAGATACTATTAGAAACGGGTTTATTGTTGCGGAGAGAATGGACTTTCTAGGCACCAATGGATGACAAAAAATAGAATTTATTGATACAATCCCAAAATGGGTAATGAACCAATATTACAGTACATATAAAAAATACATTTTAAAAAACACATAAATTGTCACAGAACATTCCTGTGATACTAAAACAATGAGAATAAATCCACTGAAACCAATACAAGTCCACTAAGGACAGCAACGTGGGTTGATGACCAGCGTAATTGTTAGTAGACGTAATTTTGCAGGAGCTCATGTTCTGTTACAATTTATGTGTTTTTTAAAATGTATTTTTTATATGTACTGTAATATTGGTTCATTACCCATTTTGGGATTGTATCAATAAATTCTATTTTTTGTCAACCATTGGTGCCTAGAAAGTCCATTCTCTCCGCAACAATAAACCTGTTTCTAATAGTATCTGCCAAAGAAGGTGAGAAAGACGTTACACAGTTTATTGAAAGAGACTTTTATGTAGATGATGGTCTGAAATCACTTTCTTCACCCGAAGCTGCAATAAGTCTACTCAAGAGGACTCAAAGCACACTTGCCTCCTCAAACCTTAGACTGCATAAGATAGCATTGAACAGCAAGGTCGTCATGTAGGCCTTCCCTTGTCAAGACTATTCCAGTAACTTTAAAGATCTGGACTTAGCTACAGACTCCCTTCCTATGCAACGCAGCCTAGGACTCAACTGGGACCTCAAGACTGACACCCTTACCTTTCAGGTCGACCAAGAGCCAAAACCCTTCACTCTGCGAGGTGTCTTATCCACCATCAACAGCCTGTATGATCCACTCGAGTTTGCAGCACCAGTGACCGTCCAAGGTAAGATTCTGCTTAGAGAGCTTACTGCAGACACATGTGATTGGGATTCTCCACTACCTCCTGAGAAAGCGACATTATGGGTAACAGGGAGAGACTCTTTAAAGACTTTATCCAACCTACACATACATAGACCATACACCCACTTTCCTCCTGAAAGTGTTCAGTCAAGAAAGTTATGTGTATTCTGCGATGCTTCAGTCAAGGCAATAAGAGCAGTAACCTACCTCAAGTCAGTAGACATCGAGGGCCAAATTCATATTGGGTTTGTTATGGGCAAGGCCAAGCTAGCACCATGTCTTGAAACCACCATTCCAAGATTGGAACTGTGTGTAGAACAGTAGAACTAGCAGACCTTATTACATCTGAGATGGATATAGAACTCGAGGATACAGAGTTTTACACAGACAGCAAGGTATTGTTGGTCTACATTTAAAACGAAAGTAGGAGATTCTATGTCTATGTACACAACAGAGTCCTAAGGATCAGGAAGTCTACACAGTCCACCCAGTGGCGTTATGTCTCAACTGATCATAACCCAGCAGATCATGCCACAAGGTCTGTGCCAGCATCCCGTCTCAAAGACACTACATGGCTCATGGGACCACCCTCCCCTCAAGTCAGTGCCTACCACTCCAGAAAAGGAGACATATGAACTGTTAGAACCTGAATCTGACTCGGACATCCGTCCTCAGGTTTCCACACTACATACAACAATCTCTAACCAACTGTTGGGATCCGAGCGCTTCCATAAGTTCTCCACTTGGAAATCCTTACAAAGAGCTACAGCTTTCCTGGTTCAGAATGCCAGACCCTTGACATATATACCCAATGATCCTGAAGATCCTTTTTTGCTTACACCTTCCACTTTGCTCACTCAGAAGGTTCAGGTGATCACAGCTCCTTCAGTCAATCTGGATCCAAAGGTCTTATACAGATGCCAATGGAAAAGAGTACAAGTGTTAGCTGACACCTTTTGGAACAAGTGGAAGAAACAATACTTGTCTAATCTACAGACCAGGAACAAATGGCAAGACCGCAAGCCCAACCTAGAGCCTGGTGCCATTGTTCTCATGAAAGACTCTCAAGCCAGAAGAAATGAGTGGCCTTTGGGTTTGATAACCCAAGTGTTTCCCAGTGAAGGGGGACATGTCAGGAAAGTTGAACTCAGTCATTAGGCAAGGCCAGCCTAAACTTTTCCTCAGACTTGTTTCTGAACTTATTTTGTTACTCTCCTCCGGAGTGCCATTATATGTGGTATCCACGGGAAAGCAGGCGGGGAGTGTCATGCCTTCATTAACAAGGCTTATAATCTTTACATTGACTTTGATTTAACTAAATTAAATCTACGCTGCCATCTAATGGCCATTTTGTTTAACTGCACTATTTATGTTACAAAGCAGTCAGTTAGAACAGCTGGTTAGGTTTGGTCCATGCAAGCCTCCGTATTTCATTCCCAGCATGCCTTGCATCTTCCTCTTTTTTTTTTTTTATTCTTTTTTTTATATCTTTTTCATTCTCAATAGCTCCATCTACAGATAAGTATAGCTTACATAGCCTGTTACACAATTTAACACTTTCATAAACATTTTCTCGTTAATCATTGTTCCTCTTATCGAAAACTCCAAAATCCCCCTTCATGTCCAATATATGTAGCTATATCGTTATATTCTTCCTTTTCCCCAAAACCACCCTTACTTCTAATACTCTACCCTCCCCACCCCCCATCTACACCCTCCAAAAAAAATAAAAATAAAATAATTATTCCTTAGTGTCCCTCTCTCTCCTCTCCCCATCTCCCACCTCAAAGGTCCCGTTCTCTATATCTTATCTAACTGTCTATACTTCTTCTCTTGCTCTCTTATTCCCATAGTCAGATTCTCCATCTGCTGAATTTCTGTTACTCTACCTAGCCATTGTTGTCTAGTCGGCGTAGACGTGCTTTTCCACAAAATTGAAATGCATGCCCTTGCTGTCATCAATAAATGTCTAAGCAGGGAGTTTTTAAACTTTACCATGGAAACTGGAAAGTGATATAGTAGATAGGTAGCTGGGTTGTCTCCTAGATCCACCTCTATAATTTCTTTTACCGTGTCTGCGCCAATTTTCCAAAATTCTTTAAATTTTGAACATTCCCAGAATACATGTATCATAGTGCCCTCCTCTTCTCCACACCGCCAGCACTGGTCTGATACTTCTGGAAATATCCGTTTTAATGAAACAGGTGTTTTATACCATCTCGTTAAGATCTTATAACCCCCCTCCTGATATCTGGTAGCTAAGGAGGCCTTATGTGTAAAATTAAAGATTTTTGTTTTCTGAATCTCTGAAAATTTAGTCCCCAACTCTCTTTCCCATGCTTGTATGAATGGTAATTTTTTAGGGGCTTCCGACTCTACCAACAGGCTATACATTAAAGACAGACCATGTCTCAGCGATTCTCCCTTCAGGCATATTTCCTCAAACCCTGAAATATCTCTAGTCGTTCTACCTTGTGATTTCATTGCTTTAATAGCGGCTCTCAGTTGAATTTGTCTCATTGGGTCAATTTCCCTTCTAAATGCCTCTTCCATTTCTCCCCCACGCATCCTTTGATTATCACTTTCAAAATGTATTAGCCTACTCATCCCCAAGCGTCTTAAATTGTTGAAATGTAGGTCTGTAAGGCCTATCTCAAACCTAGGGTTCCCAAGGACCGGTGAAAGTGGGCTTGGGTGTTCCGAGATTTTAGTTTTCCTGAATATCTTTTTTATGACTCGTATTGTGGCTTCTATTGTGGGATGTTTTTTCACCCCTTGTGGAATATCTGCCTCTTGGATCCACGCCATTCCCTCCAAGGGATTTTTTGCCTTCTGATGGGCACACCATTTTTTGCCTTCTGATGGGCACACCACTCTACCACCCTTGCCATGTGAGAGGCATCATAATATCCCATTGGGTCTGGAAGTCCCACCCCTCCCCTTTCCTTTGGTAACGTCAAGATATCTCACCGTATTCTCCCTGGTTTTCCTGCCCAAATAAACTTGGCAAATCTGGTTCTTAGGTCCCTCAAGTACCCTAAGGGAATCTTTACAGGTAGGGTCTGGAATAGATAAAGTAGTCTTGGCATGACATTCATTTTTATAATATTGATTCTCCCGAACCATGTAAAGATTTCCTTATCCCACCGTTGGAAATCTCCCTTGATCTGTCTTACCAGGGGTGCAAAATTTAACTCATAGGTTCTATTTAAGTTTTTCGGTATCTTTGTTCCCAAATAAAGTATATGGGAATCTGTCCACTTAAAGGGAAAGTTTGCCGCTAGTTGCTGCTGCATCTGCCTGTTCACTTCCACCCCCATCGCCTCTGATTTGCTATAGTTCACCTTGAAGTTGGACAGGTCTCCATATTCCCTTATCTCCTTCAACAGAGATGGTAGGGATATTTCTGGGGACATTATAGAAAACAAAAGATCATCTGCTAATGCGGCGACTTTGTACTCATCTCCTTTAACCCGGAGACCTCTTATGTCCGTATTTGCCCGTATAGTTCTCAAAAACGGTTCAAGGGTGAGGATAAAGATAATCGGGGAAAGTGGGCATCCTTGCCTTGTTCCGTTCCGTATTGGGAAGGGATCAGACATTGCATCGTTTACCTTTACCCTTGCCGTCGGGCAAGAGTAAAGGCTTGCAATCCAATTTTGCATCCCTCTCCCCAGCCCTATGTGTTGTAGTGTAGCTCTCAAAAATCCCCAGTCCACCCTATCAAAAGCTTTCTCTGCATCAGTTGATATTAATACTAATGGGTTTTGATAGAGTTGGGACATATAGATGGTACTTAGCACTCTTTGTGTGTTCTCCCTCCCCTCCCGACCAGGGGTATATAGGTCACTAATCTGTTGGCGATTATTTTTGAAAATATCTTCAGCTCTACGTTCAATAGGGATATTGGTCGGTAGCTAGGGCATGTTGTGGGGTCTTTCCCTTCCTTGGGGATGACTGCTATGTGCGCCCCCAGTGTTTCTCTAAGCACCGGCTGCCCCTCTTTTAATGAGTTAAAGGCCGTTAGAAATTTAGGTGCCAATTTTTCATAGAAAGTTTTGTAGTACAGTAATGTATATCCATCTGGACCCAGGGATTTGCCTGGTTTCATTTCTTTAATTGCTTCTAAAAGTTCCTCTGATGTAATCGGCCCCTCTATACTAGCAGTAATTTCTTCCTGAATTTTGGGCATTCCTGACTCCTTTAACCAGTTAGCAACCGCCCTATAGACGAAATACGTCTACAAGGCGGTTGCTTAACTCTGGGAGGGCGTCAATGTACGTCCTCCCATAATCGCGCTCCCGCGCGCCCTGTGGGGCGCGCACACGGGAATCTCCGTGACCGCCGGGTCCTCCGGACCCGGCTGATCACGGATCACGGTAAATCGCCGCTGTTAGCGGCGGTTTACCACGTGATCGCTCCGTCCAATGACGGAGCGATCACTAGTAAACAAACCGGCGTCATGTGATGACGCCGGTTCCTCCCTCTCCTCTCTGTACCGAACGGTACAGTGTGAGAGAGGAGAGGGGAGAGAGCGCATGCAGCAGCAGCTGCTGCGGGCTGGATCTGTGACACATGCAGTCACAGATCCAGCCAGCCATCCATCCCTCCCTGTGCAATACTCTGCAATGCCCCAGCAATACTCTGCAATGCCTCAGCAATACTCTGCAATGCCCCAGCAATACTCTGCAATGCCCAAGCAATACTCTGCAATGCCCAAGCAATACTCTGCAATGCCCAAGCAATACTCTGCAATGCCCAAGCAATACTCTGCAATGCCCCAGCAATACTCTGCAATGCCCCAGCAATACTCGGCAATGCACTGCAATGCCCCGGCAATACTCTGCAATGCCCCGTCAATACTCTGCAATGCCCCAGCAATACTCTGCAATGCCCCGGCAATACTCTGCAATGCCCCAGCAATACTCTGCAATGCCCCAGCAATACTCTGCAATGCCCCAGCAATACTCTGCAATGCCCCAGCAATACTCTGCAATACCCCAAAATACTCTGCTGCAATACCCCAAAATACTCTGCTGCAATACCCCACAATACCCTGCAATACCCCACAATACCCCACAATACCCCAAAATACTCCGCAATACCCCACAATACCCTGCAACGTTGCCTATGGGGATTCTTAGGTAGCGAAGTTTGGCGCCATTCCACGAGCGTGTGCAATTTTGAAGGGTGACATGTTGGGTATCTATTTACTCGGCGTAACTTCATCTTCCACATTTATGCAAAAGAATGAAGAAAAAATACAAAATGTACTACATTTTATAACCGAAACAAAGAAAAATTCTTTTTTTTTACAGAATTTTCAGTCTTTTTTCTCTTATAGCGCAAAAAATAAAAAACCCACCGGTGATTAAATACCACCAAAAGAAAGCTCTATTTGTGTGAAAAAAAGGACGAAAATTTTAATTTGGGTACAATGATGACTGAGTAATTGTCATTCAAATTGTGAGAACACCGAAAGCTGAAAATTGGTCTGGTTATTAACCACTTCTCTACTTTGGGTGTTTTTCAGATTTGGTGTTTACAAGACTAAACAGTTTTTTTTGCTAGAAAATTACTTAAAACCCACAAACATTATATATTTATTTTTTTCTAATACCCTAGAGAATAAAATGGCGATCATTGCAATACTTTTTGTCACACCATATTTGCGCAGCGGTCCTACAAGCGCACTTTTTTTGGAAAAAAATCACTTTTTTGAATTAAAAAATAAGACAGCAATAAATTTGGCCCAATTTTTTTATAAATTGTGAACGATAATGTTACGCCGAGTAAAATGGTACCCAACATGTCACGCTTACAAATTGCGCCCGCTCGTGGCATGGCGTCAAACTTTTACCCTTAAAAATCTCGATAGGCGACGTTTAAAAAAAATTCTATAGGTTGCATTTTTTGAGTTACAGAGTAGGCCTAGGGCTATAATTATTGCTCTCCGCTCTAACGATCGCGGCGTACCCTCACTTGTGTCGTTTTGAACACCGTTTTCATATGCGGGCGCTACTCACGTATGCGTTCGATTCTGCGCACGAGGTCGTCGGGACGGGGCGCTTTAAAATTTTTTTTTTTTTTTTTTCTTATTTATTTTTATTTATTTTATTATTTTTTACACTGGAAAAAAAATGATCACTTTTATTCCTATTACAAGTAATGTAAACATCCCTTGTAATAGAAAAAAGCATGACAGGTCCTCTTAAATATGAGATCTGGGGTCTTATATTTAGACTAAAATGCAAAAAAAAAAAAATTGGAAAATGTCATTTTTTCAAATGACAAAAAAAAAAATGTTTCTTTAAGAGGCTGGGCGGGACTGACGTTTTGACGTCACTTCCGCCCCAGCCGAGCTTATGGGGACGGGCGAAGGAGATTTTTCCTTCAGTCTCGTCCCCGCTCAGCTCCCGAACGGTCGCGATCTCCTCCGCCGCTACCGACGGCTCGGGTAAGCGGCGGAGGGCGCGGGGAGAGCGGCGGGAGGGGGGGGGGGCCCTCTCCGCCAACGATAACGGCGATCTTGCGGCGAATCCGCCGCGGAGACCGCCGTTATCGTTACCAGAACCGCTGACAGTAAAGATAGATACCTCGGTTGTGGCAGCAGCTGCTGCCGTTACCGAGATATGTATCTTTAAAGTTAGGCCGTATATAGTCGTACAGCGGTCTGGAAGTGGTTAAGTGGGTTTACGTGCCCAGTGGTCAAGTGGTTAAATATTCCTTTACTCTATCTTCTCTTCTCTGACTCTTCACTGATGTGGATTGACTTTCCAATTGATACTATAATATTCTCTAAAACAGGGCTCAAAATTTCAAGTCCTGAGCTACTAGCCAGGCCTCAAGAGTTACTCGCCACCAGTTGCCCCACCTAATTCATACACTGCCCTGCGCCTAATTTGCACCCGTAAACCACGCCCTCGTAGATTATCTCATGGAATGACATGTTTTATGCAGAATCCAAGTTACAAAATTAAATATTACCAACAACAACTTTAACAAAATGGACAGGGCACTGGAGGCAGACCAGAGGGGACAGGGCACTGGGGGCAGACCAGAGGGACAGGGCACTGGGGGCAGACCAGAGGCACAGGGCAATGGGGGCAGACCAGAGGCACAGGGCACTAGAACTGGGTCTCTTCCCCATTCTCTTGCTGTCTCCTCTGCAACTCCCATCCATCCTCTCTCTCTCTCCCATTCATCTCATCATCAGGAGCCTGTGTGTGCGGCTCCACGCTTGCATGTCCCCACTTCCCCTTTTATTCAGGCTGGCAGAGAGGAGAGGAGCTGCAGCACAGCGGGAGGGAGTACAATCCAGCGCTGCAATCCACACAACTGCACAGCCATTGACACCATAGCACAGCGCACTCTGACAGCGCACAGCACACATTGAGACCAGTCAGTTCACAGTGCTCAGGCTAAACTGTTGGACACTTACATAGAGCACAAGGAGAAGAAAACTGCACAAACTAGAAGGCTGCCGCTCTCATGTCAGGGCAACTTTCAGTGAGCGCTGCACCAGAGTGGTAATTTTTGCAATCCTCCACCTCACTCATTACTTTCTGCTCTCCAGCTACATTGCCCGGGGCCCGGGGGAGGGGGGGCAGGCTCAGAGAGGTCATACTGTTAGGTCCCATGGCTTAATGAGAATTGTAAGGAGAGCACCTGTGTACTGCTCTGCCTGTGCGCGGCTCACCAGACTACTTTTCCCAAGTATGCACCTTTCCTCTTTGGCCGCCAATCTCATCGGGACTCTAAGTGTAGGCACAGATTGGAGGGAGATTGGTCATGCAGCCCTGTCATCACTCGCCCCCAGCTTAAATCCACTCGCCAAATGCTAGTAGGCGAGTGGAAACTTTGAGGGCTGCTCTAAAAGCTTTCGCTATTAGCTGCGATGAGCTGACTAGATTATGTCCTTGAGTTTTTATTTTTTCAATATGATTTTTAGCTCTCGTCTCTCTCAACGCATTTGCCAACATCCTGCTTGGCTTGTTCCCGTATTCATAATATGCCCTCCGGCATCTACTTAATTTGGCTTTCGCCTTATCCATAAGTATCAAATTTAGTTTATCTCGGAGGGACGTTATTCTCTCTTCAATATGTGCTTTTTGCGATTTCTTATGTTCATTTTCTAATATTCGGATCTCCCCAAGCAGGCGGTCCAACTTTGCGTTGAGAGACCTCTTTCGATGAGCTCCTAGTGAAATGAGGATTCCTCTCAAATAGCACTTGTGTGCCTCCCATTTACATAGCGGCGATGTTTCGTCATCTTCATTTGTTACAAAAAAACGTTTCTATTTCCAGATTTATCTTGCTCTCATATTCTGGATCTTTAATTAATGTTTCATTGCTCCTCCAATTCCACTCCCTGGGGCCTGCTACCCCCCGAATCAATGGAGCAATTAACTGAGGCATGGTCTGAGATTGTAAATGAGCCAATTGAAGTTTCTCTTAAGTTTAACAGTATATTTTGGTCCAGGAATATATAGTAAATTCTTGTATATGTTTTGTGTTTTGATGAGTAGAAACTGTAATCTCTCTCATGGACATGTAAGGTCCTCCAACTGTCTATTAACTGTAGGATCTTGTAGAATTTTCCTTGCTTTCTCAATTTTATGTTAGATATATTATAGGACCCCCTTGGAGGAATCCAATCTAGGGTCTAATACCATGTTCAAGTCCCCTCTCAGAATCAGAACCCCCTCTTTATTTTGAGTTACCACATCCACATATTTTCCAAAGCAGAGACCGGGTCTTCATTGGGAGGTAGATTATTTACTAGAGTGACCTTTTGCTCGTTTAATGTCCCCTTTACCATGAGGAAGCGTCCTTCCTCATCAGCACAACCGTAGATTCCTTCCATATTATACTTTTAGCCAACAAAATTGCTACTCCATTGCTTTTGAGGTCTGGGATGCCCCCATATACACTACAGTGAATCTTTAAAGCGGTGGTTCACCCATAAAAACGACTTCCCCCTATTACACTGCCCCCCCGCAATACAATACGGAATATGCCATACATTTTTTTTTGGCTGCTGTACATACCTGGGTACAGCTATTCACCCGTGACCCTCCGGGTTGCGAGTCCCGCGGGAGTGGGCGTTCCTACCATGGCGGTGATTGACGTTTTGACTAAAAAACGAGCTCCCCCCGTCGCGTAAGCAGCGTCACGATTGGCGGAAGGAGCCGAACGGCGAGTCGGCGCTATACTGCGCATCGCAGTTCGGGCTCCTTTCGCCAGTCGTGACGCGGCTTACGCGACGGGGGGGAGCTAATTTTTTAGTCAAAACGTCAATCACCGCCATGGTAGGAACGCCACTCCCGCGGGGACTCGCAACCCGGAGGACACGGGTGAATAGCTGTACCCAGGTATGTACAGCAGCCAAAAAAAAAATGAATGGCATATTCGTATTGTAATGCGGGGGGGCAGTGTAATAGGGGGAAGTCGTTTTTATGGGTGAACCACCGCTTTAAGGCCTCTTACACACGATGGGACATGTCCGCTGGCGGATTTTGGTCTGATGGCTGTACACACCATCAGACCAAATTTCCCGCGGACAGCGAACGTGGTGACGTGGCCGCGACGATGACGCGGCGACGTGCGCGACCCTGGAAGGTCAATCCTTCCTTGCATGCGTCGAATCACTTTGACGCATGCGAGGGCTTTCGGCCGAGCAGACATGTCCGGTGAGTCGTACAGACGACCGAACATGGTCCGACGACGCCTGCTAAGAACACATTTGTCTGATGGAAACCTGTTCGATCCGCCGGAGAAAATTGTCCGGTCGGCCGTACAGACAACGAACATGTCCGCGGAAACTGGTCCGCGGACCAGTTTCAGCAGACATGTTCGGTCGTGTGTACGAGGCCTGACTCTTCATCCTTTGGGATCTTATCTTTTCTAAAATGTGTTTCTTGCAAAAGAGACAATTTGTGATTTTAATCTCCCTAGTTCCATTACTATTTTAGATCTTTTTTCTGGATGTTTAACCTTTCACATTGTAAATGGTAATGTTTATTCTGTTCATCCTGACTCCTTTTCCCCGCCCCCTCGTATTACTCTCCTGGGCCTCCTGTATCCGTACAGCCACGGGACACTGAGAGGTGGAGAGAGAGAGATAGATAGACACCTACACTTCAAAAAAAAATAGACCCCCCCTTCCCCCCTTGTATCTCGGAATTCTAGTCCTCTGTCAAGTGTCCGAGTATTCCTTACGTCTCACCACTGTGGCGCCCTCTAACCTAGTGCTGCCCGCGGTTGTGTGATATATCCAAAAAAAAAACCCTGAGCGTCTCCGACTTCGCTCCAATAGGAGAGAGGCGCTCTAGTGGGGGAAAGTATAAG
The DNA here is from genome assembly GCF_905171775.1 of Rana temporaria. Lineage (NCBI taxonomy): Eukaryota > Metazoa > Chordata > Amphibia > Anura > Ranidae > Rana > Rana temporaria. Next base: position 79,103,664 of record NC_053494.1, on the reverse strand, counting down.
AGCATTGCGGAGAGTCCCGCCTTCTGCCCATCCGGGTGCCCCTGTCAATATTTGTTAGAACTATTTTCCCCTCCCTTAAGTCTCCTCCCCCTCCTCCCCCCCCAACAGGGGTGGGGGTGAGAAGGGGGAGAGCCGGCTTCCCCCCGACCCGAACACATCTGGAGACAGATCAGTTACCACAGTAATATCTACAGAAATGTAATACAACAATAAACAATAAACAATCATCAAGAGGGAACCCCCCACTAAAAATAATACGAACCAACCAAACAGGCCTTCGAACGGAGGGCCCCAGGGATCTTCCCTTATCTTAAAACATACTGTCTTCTTTAATAGTCTTACAGTCCCTTCCTACATCTATTAAGTGGTTACATATTATTCCTCTTTCTTTCCCATTGTTGTCTCCCTCCCCAACTCGTCCGCCAATCTCATCTTATTTTAGTCTGCTCTAGTCCCTCCCCCCTCTGCACCTCTATTATTCAGCGTCTGAGTCTTTCAACCCTTGCTTCATTTCCCTAGGTCCCCCTCTTCCCTGCTCCTTTCTTTTAACCCTCCCTCTTTCCATTATATTCACCAAGTATAAACAAAATATAAACAAAAACAAAGACAGAAAAAAAAATAATGATATTGTGAAAAATGTGAAAAACAAAAAAAAAGGAGGTCCTGCAGTGCCCTCTTAGCGGTCACTGGTGTCGTGTATTTTGTATAAAAAATCAAGTGTTATGTGTGTTATATATAACCCTATTATCTATTGTTAAAGTGGATGTATGTGTATATTATTTATATGTTAACTACCTATGTGAGATACTGTGACTCTGTTGTGTGTCACTATGTTAATGTGGAGTAAGAAGTGTGCCTTTATATTGTTCCCTAGTGTAAAAAATAAATAACCCCACCCCCCTAAAAACCCCATCCCTCACTCACTCAAAAAAATAAAAAATTAAAATAAAAAACACCCTCCCTTGAAACCCCCCCACCCACTTCACCCCCACCTCATCCCCTCCTCCCCTCCTCCCCTAACCCCCCTCCCCCAACCCCCTCCCCCCCCAATAATTAGGGAAGTGTGCATCCATCTTGGGTATCTTATACAGCTAAATATTTTACTTTATACTGTCCTATATTTCAGTCCAGCTGGGCACATAAAAAAAAAAAAAAAAAGACTACTGCCATATTTTCCGTGCCCAGGCCCAAATATTTATATTTTAGGAGAGGCAAAGATAATCTCTGGGTGCCAAAAACAAAAAAAATATGGGAGAAAAAAATAAAGACAACAAGAGAGAAAGAGGTCATTAAGGACCCCAGAAAAATTGTTTTGAGAGGCAGTATAGGGATACTTGTCCCTTCCCTATAGGTCTCCTGTATATTTAAGTTTCTAGGTTCTATTTTTCTTTTAATCTCTTCCATTGGGGGGGCCTGTGAGATTGTTCTATGTAGTTCTGTACAGGATAATCTCCATCCATCTGTCGTTTTATGACGTCTGTTCACTTAGGGGCTCTCTCCATTGCTAACGGTAGTTCTAACCAATTGGGAACCTCTATTGGCTCTGAGCTCAAAAATTAAAAAAATGTTATGAGCTGCGAGGGATCACTCAGATGATAACTCCTTCCTTCCCTTTTCACAATTAGGGCAAATGGGAACCCCCACCGATAGGTGGCCCCCTTATTACGTATATAGTCCAGCAAAGGTTTTAACCACACGCCGTCTGTAATTTCGTTTGCCAGCACAGATCTGGGAATATCTGTATATCGGCGCCCTCCCAGACCCCTGCTGACCCCTTTTTCCATGCTGCCCTGAGTATTCTCTCCTTATTCTATAAAAGTGTACCCTACATAACACATCTCGAGGGTTAATCTGGTTCTGGTGCCGTATTGTAGGGACTTATGCACCTGACCAGTTTCAAGCAGTGTATCTGAGAGGGTTCTTTAAGACTTTATTCACAATGGTGGTGACCGCTTCTCTTAGTGCCGATCCCTCCCAGGTTCTCTGGTACCACCCCTTAATACGGTAAAGTGTTTCCTTCTGCTCTATTGTCAGCCCTCTTCTGCATGTAATTGCAGCCTGACCATATGTTGATGCTGACACACTAATTTTTCCTCTAATGCCTACCAGTCTGGCGTCCGTGGTACTTGTTTCTCCAGACCACACACCTTTTGTTCGACCCACCACCACTTTTGTACGCACTTCTTCAATCTCCGCCCTGGTTATGCCTGTTATAGTCGTTACTATTTCCTGAATATCTTCTTTGGTCGGAGAGCCTGAATAAGCCTACTGAGTTGCCTGATATCTGGAGAAGCTTCTTGCTCATCTCTCCATGCATCTTGTTGTGTTATGTGTGTTATATGGGCCTTGTTCTTCTGGCCCAGGACAGACCTCTCAGGGGCTTAGGCATCTCTCTACCCTGGTCAGAAACTCTTTGTCTCCATATCTGGGAGCAGTTAATAAGGTTAATGTCCCACTGGCGCCTGTAGTTGTTGGTGTCAAGTAGTTGTGGTGCTCCTAGTGATGAATTAAGGGTTAACAGTACCTTTGTCGCGGGTTGTAAGAGCGGTTCCCAGCAGTTCGTGAACCACCACCTCCACCGGCGTCACTTTTAGTTCTGTTACCGGGACTTGCGTTGGGTCCCTCCGTCCACTCCCCTTCCTTTATTGGTGTTGATTTCTATTTTACCGTCACACCTGGTTGCACAGACGGCTGTGTTGCTCCACGCCCCAAACCTCAAGGCTGCTTTTGCTCTCCTCCACAGTTTTTACTATGAGTGTAGTAGGTGTAACCACCGCAGCTGGCGAGGAGCTCTCTATAAAATTACCCTCCTTGTCTCTCCGGGCTCAGCCTGAAGTGCCTGGAGTTCGCCCTTCTCACCGTCATGTATCGGGTGATATATTGCGTGGCTGAGCGCTCCCCCCAGTACTTCTTCTGGCGTTCCGTCCTCGCCAAGACATCGGCTATAGTGCGCCCTCTCTCCCCAGCTCACGGGGGGGGATTCACACTCTGCCGCTCTCCGAACGAGTCGCCCCTCGGGCTCCGCTAGACTCTCCAAGCAAGCGCGCTCACTCCGTCATGCTCCCGACACTTCCCCCGGAAACGGAAGTCGTCTCAACCCCCCTGCATCTTCCTCTTCAGGCCTTTTCCTTTTTCACTCTGGAAGCAAGCAGATGGACTGCCGAGTTCTGTTCTACGCTACTCATCCAGATCCATCTTGGGTATGTTCACCATTTGTGTCTCTAGCTAGATAGTTAGATAGGGAGGCACTAATTATATGATCATTTATTAATTTATATTTGTTTGTATCTATTACAGTTTTACTCTATCTTGTACTAATACAAGTTCAAAAGGATTCTGTGCCTACTGGAATGCATTGGTATGAGAGGAGTTAACAGTGTGCCCGAATACACCTCAGTCACGTGTAGTGAGGGGCATAACAACATAGGTGTGTAATACATTCATATACTTTTGTCCATGTAGGGGACAGGTTTGCTGTTGTCGAGCTGGACAGACTGTAGTGACACAAATCGTTACCTAACAGGTCCACAAAAGTCCTTTCAAGCACTGGTATAGGTGTACTACTTGCTCTGTAGTACATACATTCATATTCTTTTTGTCAGTGTAGGCACAGGTTGCTGTTTCGAGCAGGGACAGACTGTAGTGACACAAATCGTTACTTAACAGGTCCACAAAAGTCCTTTCAAGCACTGGTATAGGTGTACTACTTGCTGTGCAGTACATAGGTGTGTAACACATTCATATACTTTTTGTCAGTGTAGGGACAGGTTCCTGTTTCGACCTGGGACAGAGTGTAGTGTCACAAATCGTTACCTAACAGACCCACAAAAGTCCTTTCAAGCACTGGTATAGATGTACTACTTGCTCTGCAGTACATAGGTGTGTAATACATTCTATGGCCCAGATTCACAAAGCACTTACGCCGACGTATTACAAGTTACGCCGACGTAAGTGCAAATGTGTGCCATCGTATCTGTGCGCAAGACCCACAAACAGATATGCGCCCAAAAACAGGCTTCACCCTGCCGACGTAACTTGCTTACGGCGGCCTAGGGTGGGCGCACATTTAGGCTGGGCGCATAGTGCCGCTCCCATTGATTAGCCATTCAAACATGCAAATGAGGGAAATGCGGCAATTCACGAACCTGCGTGCGCCCGACGCAGGCTACGAGAGGTGTGCGTAAGTTGTACATCCGGCGTAAAGTTATGCCCCATAAAGGAGGTGCAACCCAGCACCAGACATGCAAAGGTCTGCACCAGGGAACACAAGCCGCCGTATTGTACGTCGGACGTGTGTCTGGCTGGGCGTAGGTTACGTTCACGGCGTATGCAGTGATCCGGCGTATCTTAGGCAGTTGTTCCGACGTGGTTGTGAGCAGGCGCAGGGGGATGCGTCCACGTCACGGCGCATGCGCAGTTCGTTATACGTACTTGTCTGGCGCTCGGCCCATCATTTGCATGGGGTCACGCCTCATTTGCATGGGTCACGCCCACTTACACCTACGCCGGCCTGCACCTTTGAAACCCACGCCACGCTGGTGCAACGTTGGGAGCACTGGCTTGCTGAATTCAATGCTTGCCTCTCTGCGCTGCGTTGGCAGGGGTTACTACAGGAGTTACTCTACTCTACGGCGGCGTAATGTGCGCCATGCTCTCCGTGAATCTGGCCCATATACTTTTTGTCAGTGTAGGGACAGGTTGCTGTTTCGAGCAGGGACATAGGTAACGATTTGTGTCGCTACAGTAACAGATCCACAAAAGTTCTTTCAAGCACTGGTATAGGTGTACTACTTGCTCTGCAGTACATAGGTGTGTAATCATTTGCATGGGGTCACGCCTCATTTGCATGGGTCACGCCCACTTACATCTACGCTGGCCCGGATTCAGGTACGACTTGCGCGTGCGCAATCGCGATATGCGCCGCGCAAGTACGGATTTGCGCCCAGGCAAATATGCGGATGACCCAGAAAAAAAGCTAAGCCTGAAATTAGGCTTTTTTCTATGGACGCAGTTTCTCTGCCCCGGCGCATTTAATGTGCATTTTTGCACTGGGTGCAACTTGCGCTCTCATTGTTTTCCCTCAGTAAATATGCAAATGAGGAACTAACGCTGATTCCAAAACCTGCGCGTGTGAGGCGCAGTTTGCGCACAAAGCGCGCAAGCTGTTCGGCCCAGGCAAAATTGCTCCTCATAAAAGCAGGGGCAACTTGGCAACAGACGTCCACAGGTCAGCTGGAGAGCAACTACAGCAGCACCATTACGGACGAGCTGAACAAGCAGAGCACCCACACTTTCTGGACCTCACATCTGTGTGCCAACATGCCAGGGGCAGCTATGGTTCTAGCAATACTATTGAGTGAACCGACTCGTAGGAGGGCACGGGAGAGGGTATAACGAGTGCGCAGGAACATCTTTGACATGGGGGATTCGGAGGTGTATCGCATGTTTAGATTCAGCACTGAAGTCATCCTGGAATTAGCCACAATCCTGCATGATGACATCAACAGCAAGACACATCGTGCACATGCAGTGGAGCCACTGGTCAAGGTAGTGGCAACCCTGCATTTCCTGGCCACTGGCTCTTTTCAGCGTACAGGTGGAATTGTGGCTGGGATGTCACAATCCTCCATGAGCAGATGTGTGCACCAGGTTATTCCTGCAATCCTGAGACGCATGTCCAATCAATTCATCAAACCCACCCAGGAGGTCCAGTGGGCAGTGACAGATTTCTATCAAATTGCCAGATTCCCACGCACTGTGGGGGCCATTGATTGCACCCATGTGGCACTACAGCCCCCCCGTGAGACCGAGCACATATACTGCAATAGGAAGCATTGGCATTCAATCAATGTCCAGGTGATAGTGGATGCCCAAGGCCTCATATGGCACGTCCGTGCCAAACACCCAGGGTCCTGCCATGACAGCTTCATATTCCGTCAGAGCAGCATCCCCACCAAATTTGAACAGAACATGTATGGGGACAGCTGGCTGGTTGGTGAGTGACATGGGTGTCAGGTATGACTGTGACTATGACTGCAGACATCACGAGGGGCACATGCATGACTAACATTCTCCTGTCTTTTCCCTTCCAGGTGACGCGGCATATGCACTGGGACCCCATCTTATGACTCCATTCCGGAACCCCCAAACCCCAGGAGAGGAAAGATATAATGAAGCTCACGCACGTACCCGTGCAGTGGTGGAACGCACATTTGGCATCCTGAAGTCCCGTTTCCGATGCCTGGATAAGTCTGGGGGTACCCTGTTGTATTCCCCAAACTTTGTGTGCCAGATCATCGGGGCATGTTGCATTTTGCACAACTTTGCAGAGAGAAAGGGCCTGCAGATTGACATACGTGATGACCTGACCCCCCAACCACACAATCCACCCCCAAGAAACTCTACCCGGTCTACTGAGGGAAGAGCAGTCAGGAGTGGTCTCGTGGAACGTCTCTTTTCATGTTAAACACACACATTATTCATGTCACAAGTAGAATGCACGCGTGCACACCACTGTGGTCCCTAGCACACACACCCCACATGCACCCAAAATTAGATTAGACCCAAGGATACCCCATGGTATTAGGGAGCAGCAACGCCGCGCCAAGGCTCCAATTATGTTGCTGTCCATTCATACACCTTTCACATGGCAGAGGGTGACACCCCTTTTCCAGCAGGAGTGACACCCCCCCCATTCACACACCAGTCACACTGTAGTATACACTCCTCACCGTGTGTAGGGACTACAAATTAAAAAAAAACTCAAACTTTGAGCATAAAATAAAAATATAAAAGCTCATAATCTGAGCATAAAATAAAAATATAAAAGCTCATAATCTGAGCATAAAATAAATATCAAAAACAAATCATCATATGAGCATAATCCAACTAAATAGAAAAAGCTCATTATCTGAGCAACAAGCGATATGTTTAAAAAAAAAAAAGGCACAGGAAAATGATTTTTTTTTCTTTTGGACATCCTGGTGCCAAGGGTGCCCCGGCTCTGTCTCCTCAGTCGGCGTGGTGGACCCTGGGCTGAGGATGGAGCCTGGGGTGGGGATGGAGCATGGGGTGGGGATGGAGAGGGGGGAAGAAGAAACATCCCCTACTTCCTCACTCCTGGCAGGTGGTGCCTGCCTGCCCTCCATGGCGTTGGTCAGGCGGGTGAGCACACTGTTGGTTTGTGCCAACATCCGCAGCTGCCGGGTGGTAGTGTTCATCTGTTGCCGCCGGGTTCGTCTCCCCTCCTCCCGCACAGCAGCAGTGTTGGCCTCCACCGCCCCTGCCAACCTGCTCACCTCCGCTGTCAGCAAAGCGGTGGCGCCCTGCTGCTCTACCATGCAGGTGACCATGGCTAGACAGTTCGCGCTGACTTCCTCCAGGCTCTCGGTGTCTCTTTTCCCCAGGTCAGCATGCAGGGTGAGGGCCTGCTGCACTGAGGAGGAGGAGGAGGCCAGGCTGTCCGCCACCCACCTCAAATCACCCACCATGGCCCCTATATGGCGGGTCTGCTGGCCCTGTTCCTCCTGCAGCCCTTCTCGGAGGCACCCCACGTTTTGGAGAGAGCCTTACTGGGAGGAGAGGCTGGGGCACGGACTGAGGGAGAAGAAGGGGAGGGGGCCACACTGGAGGGGGGGTCACTGGTGGTAGGGACACTGGAGGGGGCGACAATGGTGGGAGGGACAATGGTGGGAGGGACACTGGAGGGGGATGACGTTATGGTTGGGGGGTGGTGGGGAGGTCAGGGATGGTGGGATCCGCCTGGAGGTATATAGAGTCCTCCTGGTGGAGGTCAATCGACTCCTCCACCACTTCCTCCTCCATAGATGGCCTATGGGCGCTCTCCTCCTCCACCAACATGCCCAGTACTTGCATGGGGGTTGACTGGACCCCATGATGATGTGGGGATGGCGTGGGTCGCCCTGCAGCCGACGACGGCCCAGCTTCTCCCTCAACATCTGTGGATGACACAAAAAAACACATGTTGCTGGAGCCACACACTTCTCACATGTTCCCTTCTACCCCCTCCCATGATACACAGCAAATATGAGATAAAACACACTTGTTACATGTTCCCTTCTACCCCCTCACATGTTCCCTTCTACCCCTTCCCATGATACACAGCAAATATGAGAAAAAACACACCTACCTGTCCCCAAGTCCCCAACAGTGGAATCATATCCTGGGACTCCCTCCACCTGCTCCAGCGAGAAACTTTGGGCGATCACCTTCTCCTCCGCATTCAAACGTAATGGGCAGGCTGGTCCACCTCCCGTGCCCCTGGTATGTTTCCGGATTATCACCAGTTTATCCCGGACCCTACGCCGCATATCATTTAACTTTTTTTGGATCTCGTCCCAGGTTCTCTCCTCATTGCCCAGCGCATTGACGTCCAAAGTGATGGCATCATAGATTGCCCTCCTTTGGGCGATGGTGGTGTTTTTGCGCTGGGCACCATACAGGGCAGCAGTATGTCGAGTGAGTGCCGCCAGCATAATCTCCATTTCAGAAGAGTTAAAATTATTTTTCCTCTTTTTTACCCTCTGAGGAGGTGCCATTGCAAATAAAGGGCAAAATTACCTTGCTCAGGGGGGGGGGTGGAAAAGCAGGATGTAATTTTGAACAGGACCTGCGCAGGTCTGCCCCTATTTATTTGCTCAGTGCAAGCAGGTGGGCCGGCGTAGCCCAGGAAGTAGGACAGGCGCAGTTGCACGCATGCGCACACGGGGGCGCTCGATCTGCGCATGCTCCGTCGAAGATGCGCCGGGCACAAGCCACTGCTGAACGGACAGACCTTCATTTGCATAGGGGCACACCCACTTTCACTTGCGCAGGCTTGCGCCATCAATTTTAGCTTACACAGGTGCAAATTTACACACAAAAGGCATCCTGAATCAGATGGCAATCTCGCCCAATTGCGCCGGCGCAGAGCAATTGAGCTGCGCTCCGCATGTGTAATAAATGGGCAAATCTACCTGAATCTACCCCAGTGTTTATTGTGAAAATGACAGTTGCAGTTTGGGAGTTAACCACAGGGGGCGCTGTTGGGGTTATGTGTTCCCTGAAGTGTGTTTACAACTATAAAAGGGATGACACGATCAATGCTGCCGCCACAGTGAAGAACGGGGAAGCCATGTTTACACGCGGCTCTCCCTGCTCTTCATCTCCGGGGACCGATCGCGGGACTCCAGCAGCGATCGGGTCCGTTCCCGGAGCTTCGGACCGGGTCACGGGAGCGCGCCGCGACCCACGGCTGGGTACTAGTACAGGACGAACCTGTACGTGGATGTGCCCAGCCGTGCCATTCTGCCGACGTATATGTGCAGGAGGCGGTCCTTAAGTGGTTAAAGCACTGGTATAGGTGTACTACTTGCTCTGCAGTACATAGGTGTGTAATACATTCATATACTTGTGTCAGTGTAGGCACAGGTTGCTGATTCGAGCACGGACAGACTGTAGTGACACAAATTGTTACCTAACAGGTCCACAAAAGTCCTTTCAAGCACTGGTATAGGTGTACTACTTGCTCTGCAGTACATAGGTGTGTAATACATTCACATACTTTTTGTCAGTGTAGGGACAGGTTGCTGTTTCGAGCAGGGACAGACTGTAGTGACACAAATCGTTACTAGGGATGAGCCAAACATACCCGGGTTCGGTTCGCACCAGAACGTTCTAACAGACCGTGGGTTCGCACGAACATTTAGAACCCCATTGAAGTCTATGGGACTCGAACGTTCGAATTCAAAAACGCTAATTTTAAAGACCAATATTCAATTTAATGTTGGAAAACGTCTTTCAGAACCCGGGTCTTGCCCCAGGGAACATGTATCAATGGAATTTATTTTTTAAAACGGCCGTTTTTCCGGAGCAGCGATTTTAATGATGCTTAAAGTGAAAAAAAAAAAAGAAAAATTCCTTCAAATATCACACCTGCTGTGTGTCTATAGTAGTGGCACATGTTTAGAAATGTCCCTGCACAACATGAAATTATTATAAGAACAAAGTAATTTAATACTGCTTGCGCACGTGCTGTGTGGCAACAATATCTCGATTATTTTAGGGGTGGTGGGGGGGGGCCATTATTTTTTTGTGACAGCAAAATTGTAGAAAAAAGGGCACCCCTCAAACATACTGTAATTGGAGCGCAACAAAGAGCCACATGCAAAGTATTGCATCAAACATTGTTATTAGACGCCCCTGTTATACAGGGGCACAAAAATGTTTCCGTAGGCACAACACAACACTGCAACCCCTCCCAATATCTGTAATTGGAGCGCAACAAGGAGCCACGTGCAAAGTTTTGCATCAAAAATTGTTATAAGACGCCCCTGTTACACAGGGGCACAAAAATTTGTCCGTAGGCACAAGACAACACTGCAACCCCTCCCAATATATGTAATTGGAGCGCAACAAGGAGCCACGTGCAAAGTATTGCATCAAGAACTGTTATTAGACACCCCTGTTACACAGGGGCAGAAAAATTGTGCCTTAGGCCACGTGCAAAGTATTGCATCAAAAATTTTTATTAGACGCCCCTGTTAAACAGGGGCAGAAAAATTAGGCCTTAGGCACTGGTGGCGGAGCACAGAAAAACAAAATTTCTTACTAGCTATCAGCAAGAAAAGTGAGGAGGAGAAGGATATTCCATCAGCAGCATAACAGGACAGTCACTCAGCATCAGCAGTCTCAAAGGGATCTGACATTTCAACAAAAAATTATTATTCAGTAACATCAGCATCAGATGCTTGGTAGCTGGTGTTGATCCAAGCCTGATTCATTTTGATGAAGGTCAGTCGGCCAACAGAGTCGGTGGAGAGGTGCACCCTGTGATCGGTCACAAAGCCTCCAGCAGCACTGAATGTGCGTTCTGAAAGAACACTGGATGCAGGGCAAGCCAGTAGCTCAATTGCGTACTGTGCAAGCTCTGGCCAGTGATCCATCCTCAAGACCCAGTAAGCCAGAGGATTTTCCATGGGGAAGGTGTCCAAGTCGGATCTTGCCGCTAGGTATTCCCGGACCATGTAAACCAGACGCTGGCGATGGTTGCTGGAACCGGTCAGACCTTGGGGCTGCGGACTAAAAAATTGTCTGAACGCATCGGTCAGACGGCCACCTTCTCCACCGCTCCTTCTCTGACTCACCGAAGACTCAGCAAGACGTTGTCCAGGGCCAGGTTTTGGTAATCCCCCGGTTCTGGGAACGCATTGCACAGACCCTTCTGCAAGGCCTCCCGCAGAAGTTTCATCTTCTGCTCCCTCTGCGATGGCAACATAAGGTCCACTACCTTACTCAAGTAACGTAGATCAAGGAGAGTTGCCAGCCAGTAATGATCCCTCTCCTTGATAGCACGTACACGAGGATCCTTACGCAGGCTTTGCAGGATCAGGGAGGCCATGCAGCGTAGGTTTGCAGAGGCATTCGGGGCAGAGTCCTCTGGGTCACTGAGGACGACAGGATCCGCAGCCACCTCATCCCAGCCACGTAAAAGTCCACGTGTTCCTTGGGACTGTAAATGATCCCTTGAAGACTGCTGCTGTTGATGCTGAGTGCTAGGCTCCACCTCCATGCTGCTGATACAATCATCCTCCTCCTCTTCCTGTGTTCTAGGTGGGCAAGCAGGAACAGTGTCTGGATAAAGGGGGCCTTGAGAGGTAAAGAAGTCCTCCTCTTCCTCCCTCTGTTCTGCCTCAAGGGCCCTGTCCATTATTCCACGTAGGGTGTGCTCCAACATGTGAATAAGCGGGACAGTCTCACTGATGCATGCACTGTCACTGCTCACCATCCTCGTGGCCTCCTCAAATGGTGACAGGACAGTGCATGCATCCCTGATCAAGGCCCACTGGCGTGGTGAAAAAAAACCAAGCTCCCCTGAGCCAGTTCTGCTGCCATATTGGCACAGGTACTCATTGATGGCCCTCTGCTGCGTGTGCAGCCGCTGCAGCATGGCCAACGTAGAGTTCCATCTGGTGGGCATGTCACAGATTAGGCGGTTCTTGGGCAGGTTGTATTCCCTCTGGAGGTCTGTCAGCCGAGCAGTGGCATTATATGACCTCCGGAAATGCACACAGACTTTCCTGGCCTGCTTCAGGACATCCTGTAAGCCCGGGTACCTACCCAAGAACCGCTGCACCACCAAATTGAGAATATGTGCAAAACAGGGCACATGGGTGAGTTTTCCCTGTCGCAGGGCAGAGAGGAGGTTGGTGCCATTATCGCTGACCACCATTCCAGGCTTCAGCTGGCATGGCGTCAACCACCTCTGAGCCTGCCCCTGCAGAGCTGAAAGAACCTCTTCCCCAGTGTGGCTCCTGTCTCCCAAGCACACCAGCTCTAACACCGCATGGCATCTCTTGGCCTGCATTCCTGCGTAGCCCCTCGTACGCCTACGGAGCACGGCTGGTTCTGAGGAAACATCACCACAGGAAGAGGCCACAAAGGAAGAAGTAGAGGAGGGGGTGGAGGAGAGAGGTGTGTCACAAGCAGTAGTAGTGTTTTGGAGGCGTGGTGGCGGAACAACCTCCAAAACTACTGTACCTTGCCCTGCGTCCTTCCCAGCTGCCAGCAGAGTCACCCAATGGGCCGTAAAAGACAGGTAACATCCCTGTCCATGCCTGCTGGACCATGAGTCAGCGGTAAGATGCACCTTACCACTGACCGCCCTGTCCAGCGAGGCATGGACATTGCCTTCCACATGCCGGTAGAGAGCCGGAATCGCCTTCCGTGAGAAAAAGTGGCTTTGGGTACTTGCCACTGAGGTACTGCACATTCCACAAACTCACGGAAGGGGGCAGAATCTACCAACTGAAAAGGTAACAGTTGAAGTGCTAGCAATTTTGCTAAGTTAGCATTCAACCGCTGGGCATGAGGATGGCTGGGAGTGTACTGCAGCAGCTGGGGCAGGGAAATTTGTCTGGTACTATCAGTAGATTGCCCACATGTACTACCACTACTAGGTTGTGACACACCTATTTCTACAACTTCAGTGCAGGCTTCAGAGAGGACTGGGGGTCTAGTGGGGTTGGAGGTCACAGAAGGGCAAGGGGAGGTATGCTTTGGCCTTTGGTGTGGGTCTTTCTGGTATGCTTGCCAACGAGCTGCGTGGCAGCTCGACATATGTCTGGACAAGCATGTGGTGCCCAAGCGGGTGATGTTTTGGCCACGCGAGATACGCTTGAAACATATGTTGCAAACAGCAAAGGTACGATCTGATGGACATGTTTCAAAAAAGGCCCACACCAAAGAACTTTTGCTGTACCGTTGAGACACAGCAGTGCCACGTAATGCAGTTGGTGTGCTGCCCTTAAGCTGACCCCTGGAGGGCATCCTGCCTCTTTGGAGATGTGCCTGTGCCTCGTCCTCCTCCTCCTCTCTCCTATCAGGCACCCAGGTAGAGTCAGTGACCTCATCATCCCCTCCCTCCTCATCATCACTGTCGACAACCTGGCAGTATGCTCCAGCTGGGGGAACATCACTCCCAGATTGTTGTCCCTCTCGGCCACCCCCTCTCCCTGGGCTCACATCAATGCCTTCCTCTATCTGTGTTCCGTCATCGGAGTCTTCAAAACGCTGCACATCTTCATGCAGCATGTACCCAACACTGTGTTGAAACAGTTCGGGGGACTCCTCAGGAGGACACGGTGGCACTAGGGAAGGATTGTGTGATGCCATTGTGCAGAGGGAAGAGGACGCCTTGGCTGCTGCTTTGCCAGACAAACTATGATCAGTCTGTGTGAGAGAGGATGAGGACGGCTTGGTCATCCACTCCACTAATTTCTCTGCATGTTGAGGCTCAACACGGCCAGCTCCGAAAAGAAGGACGAGCGGCCACGGCCACGTGCTGAAGAGGATGCACCACATCCACCAACAGCGTTACCTCTAGATGCAGAGCTTGCTTGCCCTCGTGACTCTCTGCCTCTCTTTGTCCTTCCAGCCATATTTATGCGTTCAGGTGCTGTAACAAAACAGACGCAGTCACACCAACTGCGTTCAGGTGTTAGTAAACTGTACACGCGCAGTAAGAGCGACTGCGTTCAGGTGCTATGTAACAAAACAGACGCAGTCACACCAACTGCGTTCAGGTGTTAGTAAACTGCACACACGCAGTAAGAGCGACTGCGTTCAGGTGCTATGTAACAAAATAGTCGCAGTGACACCAACTGCGTTCAGGTGTTAGTAAACTGCACACACGCAGTAAGAGCGACTGCGTTCAGGTGCTATGTAACAAAACAGACGCAGTCACACCAACTGCGTTCAGGTGTTAGTAAACTGCACACACGCAGTAAGAGCGACTGCGTTCAGGTGCTATGTAACAAAACAGACGCAGTCACACCAACTGCGTTCAGGTGTTAGTAAACTGCACACACGCAGTAAGAGCGACTGCGTTCAGGTGCTATGTAACAACATAGTCGCAGTGACACCAACTGCGTTCAGGTGTTAGTAAACTGCACACACGCAGTAAGAGCGACTGCGTTCAGGTGCTATGTAACAAAACAGACGCAGTGACACCAACTGCGTTCAGGTGTTAGTAAACTGCACACACGCAGTAAGAGCGACTGCGTTCAGGTGCTATGTAACAAAACAGACGCAGTGACACCAACTGCGTTCAGGTGTTAGTAAACTGCACACACGCAGTAAGAGCGACTGCGTTCAGGTGCTATGTAACAAAACAGATGCAGTCACACCAACTGCGTTCAGGTGTTAGTAAACTGTACACACGCAGTAAGAGCGACTGCGTTCAGGTGCTATGTAACAAAACAGACGCAGTCACACCAACTGCGTTTAGGTGTTAGTAAACTGCAAACACGCAGTAAGAGCGACTGCGTTCAGGTGCTATGTAACAAAATAGTCGCAGTCACACCAACTGCATTCAGGTGTTAGTAAACTGCACACACGCAGTAAGAGCGACTGCGTTCAGGTGCTATGTAACAAAATAGTCGCAGTGACACCAACTTCGTTCAGGTGTTAGTAAACTGCACACGCGTAGTAAGAGCGACTGCGTTCAGGTGCTATGTAACAAAACAGACACAGTCACACCAACTGCGTTCAGGTGTTAGGAAACTGCACACACGCAGTAAGAGCGACTGTGTTCAGGTGCTATGTAACAAAACAGACGCAGTCACACCAACTGCGTTCAGGTGTTAGTAAACTGTACACACGCAGTAAGAGCGACTGCGTTCAGGTGCTATGTAACAAAACAGACGCAGTCACACCAACTGCGTTCAGGTGTTAATAAACTGCACACACGCAGTAAGAGCGACTGCGTTCAGCTGCTATGTAACAAAATAGTCGCAGTGACACCAACTGCGTTCAGGTGTTAGTAAACTGCACACACGCAGTAAGAGCGACTGCGTTCAGGTGCTATGTAACAAAATTGTCGCAGTCACACCAACTGCGTTCAGGTGTTAGTAAACTGCACAGCGCAGTAAGAGCGACTGCGTTCAGGTGCTATGTAACAAAACAGACGCAGTCACACCAACTGCGTTCAGGTGTTAGTAAACTGCACACATACAGTTAGAGCGACTGCGTTCAGGTGCTATGTAACATAATAGTCGCAGTGACACCAACTGCGTTCAGGTGTTAGTAAACTGCACACACGCAGTAAGAGCGACTGCGTTCAGGTGCTATGTAACAAAACAGACGCAGTCACACCAACTGCGTTCAGGTGTTAGTAAACTGCACACACGCAGTAAGAGCGACTGCGTTCAGGTGCTATGTAACAAAACAGACGCAGTCACACCAACTGCGTTCAGGTGTTAGTAAACTGCACACACGCAGTAAGAGTGACTGCGTTCAGATGCTATGTAACAAAATAGTCGCAGTGACACCAACTGCGTTCAGGTGTTAGTAAACTGCACACACGCAGTAAGAGCGACTGCGTTCAGGTGCTATGTAACAAAACAGACGCAGTCACACCAACTGCGTTCAGGTGTTAGTAAACTGCAAACACGCAGTAAGAGCGACTGCGTTCAGGTTCTATGTAACAAAATAGTCGCAGTCACACCAACTGCGTTCAGGTGTTAGTAAACTGCACACACGCAGTAAGAGCGACTGCGTTCAGGTGCTATGTAACAAAACAGTCGCAGTGACACCAACTGCGTTCAGGTGTTTGTAAACTGCACACATGCAGTAAGAGCGACTGCGTTCAGGTGCTATGTAACAAAACAGACGCAGTCACACCAACTGCGTTCAGGTGTTAGTAAACTGCACACACGCAGTAAGAGTGACTGTGTTCAGGTACTATGTAACAAAACAGACGCAGTCACACCAACTGCGTTCAGGTGTTAGTAAACTGCACACACGCAGTAAGAGCGACTGCGTTCAGGTGCTATGTAACAAAACAGACGCAGTCACACCAACTGCGCTCAGGTGTTAGTAAACTGCACACACGCAGTAAGAGCGACTGCGTTCAGGTGCTATGTAACAGCACACACGCAGTGACACCAACTGCGTTTAGTTGCTATTAAACAGCACACACGCAGTAAGAGCGACTGCGTTTCTGTGCAATTCAATAGCCCACTTGCATTAACAGCGACTGCGTTTCTGTGCAAATAAATTGTACACGTGCAGTAATAGGTAATGCGTGTATGTGCAATTAACTAGCACACGTTGAATAACACGGAGTACTATGTTTAAGCTAATCCCTAATGCAGGCAATACAACACTGTAGAGCACTGCATGAAGAACAATCTCCTGGCTGACAGATACTAATAGCAGATCTAGCTGAGCTATACAGTTTATAAATATATTGACAACTCCTAGGGATGTGAATATATTCTCTACAAACTGTAGATTTAACTATACTGACTAGCCTTCCTGCTCTATCTATCTATCTGGTAGAAAAGACACTGTGGGGCTAATTTACCAAGCCTTTACTCCATGACTCATGGAGCAAAAGCAGGAGTAGCAGCCGTTTTGACATTTACTAAAGAAATACGCTGCTAGTGCATTTCAATAGTTACTAAAGTGCTCAGTGCGCCCAGGAGAGGGCGCATTGTGCGCCTGTATATACCTGGCGCACGGCACATTGAAATGTAAATATTGGGGATTTGGGCAGGAGATTATTAGGGGGGAGGTGGGGTGATGCAGGGGAAGTGTAGTGACATGTGTTTGAATGTGTTTGGCGGGCCGAATTGAAAGTGAAAGTGTTTTTTGGAAACCGATCCCCGTACGCTTACACAGTGCGCCTGAACCTCGGGAGGTTCATTTGCATACTGGGCATGCGTACAGGGAAATTTCGGAGCTTCCCGTGCGCCTTGTCAGTACGCCGAGAAAATCTTGGTAAATACCAAGCGGCGTACCCGTAATTGCGCTGCGTGACGCGGCACACAGGAATCTCCGACCTGTTTTCAGCCTGCGTTGACCACGAAGGGGAACTCTGCGCCAAATTTCAAACTTGAAACCGGCGGGGTCCCCCTCCAGGGGTACATTAGGCTCTTAGGCTTGGTCTGGAACGTGAGGGGTTAAACCCGCACCGAAAATCCCCCCAGATCCAAACCAAACCCTCATCCCAGGCACGCAGTCTGGCCGGACATGAATGGGGGTGGGGACGAGCGAGCGGCCCCTCCCTCCTGAGCCGTACTAGACCGTATGCCCTCAACATGGGGGAGTGTGTGCTGTGGGGGAGGGGGGCACTGCCCCCCACCCCACAGCACTCTTGTCCCCATGTCGATAGGGATAAGAGCCTCTTCCCGACAACCCTTGCCATTGGTTGTCGGGGTATGTGGGCGGGGGCTAATCGGAATCTGCGAGCCCCCTTTAATAAGGGGGCCCCCAGATGCCGGCCCCCCACCCTATGTGAATAAGTATAGGGTACATTGTACCTCTACCCATTCACCTGGGGGAAAAATGTAAAGTAAAAAAACACACCACACAGAATAAAATAATTTATTAGTCAGCTCCGGGGCCCCCCCTTTCTTCTTTAGCTCTTTCAGAAGGGGGGGGTTTCTTCTCTCCCGATTTTCCGTCGGGACCCTGGGCTTCGGCGATTTCTGCCGGGGGAGGTCGCCATCCCACCCCGGTCTTATCGGGTGCCTTCCGCAGGGGCCCCCCAACCCATTTGAGCTCTTTTTGATTAGGGGGGGCATCCGGACTTCGGCGACTTCTGCCGGGGGATGGCGTCTATCCCCCGGTCTTTCCGGTGCCTTCCGCCAGGGCTCCGGTCTTGTTCGTCTTCTGCCGGGGGTGCGCCAACTCCCGGTCTTTTCTCTGCTGTCTTGGCGTTCCCTCTTCTGCCTGTCTCCTCCGGGGGACAGGGCTTTCTTTCCGCTTCTTTCTTCTCTGTTCCCTCTTCTTCCTGTCTCCCCCGCGGAGCCAGGGCTTTCTTTCTGCTTTCTTTCCTGTTCCCTCTTCTGCTTGTCTCCTCCGGGAGCTCAGGGCTTGTCTCCGCTGTGTTCTCCCTTCTCTTCCATTCGATGTTGACACGACGAGGTCTCGCGCTGGAATGCCGTCTGAGCAGTGGGCATTGACTTATACAGTATAGGGCAATGCCACCATGTGACCTCAACCCATGTGACATCACATTCCCTGGGCATGATGGGAATGTGATGTCACATGGGTTGAGGTCACATGGTGGCATTGCCCTATATAAGTCAATGCCCACTGCTCAGACGGCATGTCAGCGCGGGACCTCGTTGTGTCAACATCGAATGGAAGAGAAGGGAGAAAACAGCGGAGACAAGCCCTGAGCTCCCGGAGGAGACAGGCAGAAGAGGGAACAGGAAAGAAAGTGGAAAGAAAGCCCTGGCTCCACGGGGGAGACAGGCAGAAGAGGGAACAGAGAAGAAAGAAGCAGAAAGAAAGCCCTGTCCCCCAGAGGAGACAGGCAGAAGAGGGAACGCCAAGACAGCAGAGAAAAGACCGGGGAGTTGGCGCACCCCCGGCAGAAGACGAACAAGACCGGAGCCCTGGCGGAAGGCACCGGAAAGAACGGGGGATAGGCGCCATCCCCCAGCAGAAGTCGCCGAAGCCCGGGACTCTCCCCCATAAGCAAGGAGCTTTATGGTGAAGGGGGTCCCGGCGGAAGACGGCGCAGAAGATGGGGGGAGGGTAGGTGCACCCCCCCGCAGAAACCGACGAAGCCCGGGACCCTCCCCCATAAGCAAGGAGCTTCGTGGTGAAGGGAGTCCCTGCGGAAGACGGCACAGAAGACGGGGGGATAGGTGCACCCCCCCCCGCAGAAACCGACGAAGCCCGGGACCCTCCCACATAAGCATGGAGCTTTGTGGTGAAGGGGGTTCCGGCGGAAGACGGCGCAGAAGATGGGGGGGGATAGGTGCACCCCCCTCGCAGAAACCGACGAAGCCCGGGACCCTCCCACATAAGCATGGAGCTTTGTGGTGAAGGGGGTTCCGGCGGAAGACGGCGCAGAAGATGGGGGGGGATAGGTGCACCCCCCTCGCAGAAACCGACGAAGCCCGGGACCCTCCCCCATAAGCAAGGAGCTTCATGGTGAAGGGGGTCCCGGCGGAAGACGGGGGGTAGGAGCACCCCCCAGCAGAAACCGACGAAGCCCGGGACCCTCCCCCATAAGCAAGGAGCTTCATGGTGAAGGGGTCCCGGCGGAAGACGGCGCAGAAGATGGGGGGATAGGTGCACCCCCCCCGCAGAAACCGACGAAGCCCGGGACCCTCCCCCATAAGCAAGGAGCTTCGTGATGAAGGGGGTCCCGGCGGAAGACGGCGAAGCCCGGGGCCTAATGGGGTGGTGGTGGGGGGCCCCGGCAGAAGACCCCCAGCTGACTAATAAATTAATTTATAAATGTGTGTGGTGTATTATTTTTTTACATTTTTTTCCCCAGGTGAATGTGTAGGGGTACAATGTACCCCATACTCATTCACATAGGGTGGGGGGCCGGAATCTGGGGGCCACCTCATTAAAGGGGCCTCTCAGATTCTGATAAGCCCCCCGCCCGCATACCCCGACAACCAACGGCCAGGGTTGTCGGGAAGAGGCTCTTGTCCCTATCGACATGGGCACAGGAGTGCTGTGGGGTGGGGGGGCAGTGCCCCCCTCCCCCACAGCACGCGGTCTGGTACGGCTCAGGAGGGGGGCGCTCGCTCGTCCCCACCCCCATTCCTGTCCGGCCAGACTGTGTACCTGGGATAAGGGCTTGGTCTGGATCTGGGGGGGACCCCACGCTGGTTTTCGGCGTGGGTTTAACCCCTCACGTTCTGGACCAAGCCGAAGAGCCTAATGTACCCCTGGAGGGGGACCCGCGCCGGTTTCTTGTTTGAAATTTGGCGCGGAGTTCCCCTTTATCCCGGTCCTGTCAGGGGGGAAATGCCTGATCGTCTGTTCATACAATGTATGAACAGCGATCTGTCATTTTCCCTAGTCAGTCCCACCCCCTTACAGTTAGAACACACCCAGGGAACATAATTAACCCCTCCCTCGCCCCTAGTGTTAACCCCTTTCCTTACCAGTGACATTTTCATAGTAAGCAATGCATTTTTAGAACATTGGTTGCTAGAAAAATGTCAATGGTCCCAAAAATGTGTCCGCCATAATGTCGCAGTACCGATAAAAATCGCTGTTCGCCGCCATTACTAGTAAAAAAATATATAATAAAAAAGCCATAAAACTAACCACTATTTTGTAGACGCTATAACTTTTGCGCAAACCAATCAAACGCTTATTGCGATTTTTTGGAACCAAAAATATGTCGAAGAATACGTATCGGCCTAAACTGAGGGAAAAAAAGATTATTTTTAGATAATTTTGGTGATATTTATTATAGCAAAAAGTAAAAATGATTTTTTTTTGGTAAAAAAAAAAAGCTGCTCTATTTTTGTTTATAGCAAAAAAAAATGCAGAGGTGATCAAATACCACCAAAAAAAAAAATCTATTTGTATGAAAAAAAAGGACGCCAATTTTGATTGGGAACTACGTCGCATGACCGCGCAATTGTCAGTTAAAACTACGCAGTGCCGAATCACAAAAACTGGCCGGTCATTGACCAGTAATATGGTCTGGGGCTCAAGTGGTTAAAAATGAACAAAACACTAAAGTTAGGCCAATTTTTGGTGATAATGTGAAAGATGATGTTACACCAAGTAAATAGATACCTTACATGTCACGCTTTACTATTGCAAACACTCATGGAATGGCGCCAAACTTCAGTACTTTAAAATCCCCATAGGCGACCTTTTTTTTTTCAGGTTACCAGTTTATAGCTACAGAGAAGGTCTAGTGCTAAAAGTATTACTCTCGCTCTAACGCACGCGTCAATACCTCACATGTGTGGTTTGAACGGTGTTTACATATGTGGGCGGGACTTATGCAAGTCCCGCCCACATATGTAAACATCGTTCAAACCACACATGTGAGGTATTGACGCGTGCGTTAGAGCGAGAGTAATACTTTTAGCACTAGACCTCCTCTGTAACTCTAAACTGTTAACCTGAAGAGAAAGAAATGTGCGTGTTCGCTTCTGACTGGGAGGACAGGGGCATTTTAATTATTATTATTTATTTTTGTTACGTAATAATTCACTAAGACCTGCCCTTCAGGCTGGAAAGCATGAGTTCAGGAAAAAAAAAAAAGCTCTCATGCTTTCAGCAGCCATTGCAGCTTTGTTCCTGCATGTGAGATGAACTGAGCCTGCTCAGACACTTAGAAAAAAAATTCCTTTCTTTTTAAAAGGTGAAAATCACTTGGATAGGGCGTGGGTGGGTTATTACCAGGTGTAAGCACTTACAAGCTCACCCAAACTAGAGACTGAAATTTGTTCATGTGATTTCAATTGCTAAATTAGCACACATGTTATAAAAAGCGTGGACAGAGCAGTCCTCAGCTGCCCTCAGAGGGGCAAGCTGGCTGTCAGAAATGTTGTTGCTAAACAGAAATGTGTTTTGGAGCATGTTTATTTTTATTTTGCCAATGGTTTTTGTTTATTTTTAAATGATGTTCGCTTTGATGTATTTGTCTCTGCTGCCTTATTTTATAAAAAAATTCTGAAGATGTTGGGACGGTTAACCTATGTTTATTTTGATTTTTGAAATGTATTTTTATTTGTGTGTGTGTTTGTTTGTCTGTCTTTTTTGCTTTCCTTGTTTTGTTGACCAATAAAAATTACTTTAAAATTTTGAAGTTTGTTTTTTGTTACTTTTTGATGATACAGTCAGCTGCAGCTGAAATAGGTTTGGGCCTAACAAATTAGGTGTGATTTTTGTCTAAGCTTCTTTCCTGGTGTGTAGGCATGAAATGTTTGCCATGTTTAATCTTGAGGAAATTAAAGACAAACTGGTAAGTATTTTCTTTTTACTGCAGTGGTCCTCAGCCCTCAAGTACCCCCGACAGGACATGTTTTGTGGATTTCTCTTATCAAGAATTGCTGTCCAGACTGTCTTTTAAAGCACATGTGCAAGATGAAGGAAAACCTGCAAACATGGCCTGTGGGGGGGGGGGGGGGTTGGTGGACAGGCTTGAAGTGCTGATTTACAGCACTGTGCTTAAATCTAGCACAAGGCAATCCTATTCTAATTGTGGGTGTTTGAGGGAAGCCAAGTGAGTGTTAGAACCCCTGCTTGTGTTTTTTTTTGGGTTGAGCTTTGTGTCCCTTTTCTTAAAATTGGCTTCACTTCCTGTCACACAGCTGAACAGGAAGTGAGGTTAAAACCCTACCAGTGTCTTTTCTTGGGGACACAGGTCAATCTAACTATTGTCCCCATTAAGCAAATTACACTCCAGCACTGCTGTGTACACCCCAAATCATGGATCTTCAAACTACGGCCCTCCAGTTGTTCAGGAACTACAATTCCCATCATGCCTAGTCATGTCTGTGAATGTCAGTGCATTACAAGGCCTCATGGGATGTGTAGTTCTACAACAGCTGGAGGGCCGTAGTTTGAGGATCCCTGCCCCAAATGATTATTTAGTTTGGGGTTTAATAAAGGCAAAGCCACTTTGCAGTACAAGCGTAGTCGCTGAAAATCAGAGAGGAAGCACTGATGGCTTTAACATCCAATCCTGTAGAAGCAAAGTTGTTTTGTTTTCTTCCTTGCTTGTCCACTTGTAGTGCAAAGTGGATTTGCCTTTAGTAAATGGACCCCAAAGTCCAAGATCCCTAATAATTTGGGGTGTACACAGCAAAATGCTAGAGTGCAATTTACATAATGGGAAACTATTTAGATTGATCTCTGTGTCCCCAAGAAAAGATATTAGTAAGGATTTACCCTCACTTCCTGTTTGGCTATGTGACAGGAAGTGAATGAATTTGAATTAGAAAGGGTGAAGACACCTCACAAATGTTGTCACTATCAGGGGTGCAGACATCCCCAAAAAATGAGCAGATAATACTTATTTGCAAATTAATAATTTTTTAGTTAACATTGGGTGGTGTTTGTGGGGGGCCCTAACACACACATTCATACATATTAGCAACGCTGTATCCTGGCCTATTGGCATGGTTATATTTTCTTAGGCCTCTCAATAAAACTCTCTGAAATTTGTGCTTCAACTAGAACTATAATCAACACTTTTTATTTTCTTTAATTTTGGATGGAGGGAGGGAGGGTTATAGGCCCTGTCAGTTTATTTTGTATTATCTGTGTCCAATTGGGGAGATTTGCCTTCACTTCCTGCCCCATAGCCAAACAGGAAGTGAGAGAAAAACTATGCAAATTAAGGGAATCCAGTAACCCCCTCCCCCCCAGAACTAGTGTGTGGGTCCCCTGAAAATTCCTGGGCGGGTCATACAAAAATAGGGTGTGGCCTTGACAGGAAGGGGTGGGTCATTTTTCTATTAGGAGGTGCAGATATGTAGTCAGGCCTAGGGCAGCACAAAACCTAAATATACTACTGCATATTAGGGCTTATTTAGACCGGATCCGATTTACAGCATGTTTTTATATTGTGGGAGGAAACCCACGCAGGCACAGGGAGAACATGCAAACTCCAGGCAGATGGTGTCACGGGCGGGATTCGAACCAGCGACCCTTTTCCTGCTAGGTCAAAGTGCTATACACTACACCACTGTGCTGAACGAACATGATTGCAGCTGAAAGCATGAGATCTTTTTTTTTTTTTTTCCAATACCATGCTTTCCAGCCTTATTGACCCCGCCTCTCTCCATAAAGTGGACCTGTCACACACTAGTCCTATTACAAGGGATGTTTACATTCCTTGTAATAGGACTAAAAGTGATCCAAAATAAAAAAAAGGGACAGAAAAGTGCAAAAAGAAAAATATTAGGTAAAAAATTAATAAATAAATGTCCCTGTCCCTAGTAGCTCACACTCATAAGCGAATATGCATGTAAGTCCCGCCCACATATGTAAACACCATTCAAACCACACATGTGAGGTATTGACGTGTGCATTAGAGAGAGAGCAATAATTCTAGCCCTAGACCTCCTCTGTAACTCTGAACTGGTCACCTGTAAAAAAAAAAACAAGAATCGCCTATGGATATTTTTATGTCCCGAAGTTTGGCGCCATTCCATGAGTGTATGCAATATTAAAGCGTGACATGTTAGGTATCTATTTACTCAGTGTAACATCATCTTTCACATTATCCATAAAAATTGGGCTAACTTTACTGTTTTGTTATTTTTTAATTCATGAACCGTTTTTTTTTGGGCCTTACAAAAAAGGCGTTAGAAAAATGATTGCGCAAATACCGTTGGAAATCAAATAAAAAATGACCGCCACTTTATTCCCTAGGGTGTCTGGTAAAAAATTATATATAATGTTTGGGGGTCCTGAGTAATTTCCCAGGAAATAAATATAATTTTTACATGGAGGAGAGAAGTGCCAGAATAGGCGCGGTATGGAAGTGGTTAAAGTGAAATAATAAAAGTGAAATATTCCTTTAAATTTCATACAGGGGGGGGGGGGGGTACACGCATGTTTCCCATGCTTAGAACTGTCCCTGTACAAGATGTCATTTCTGAAGTGAAAAAAAAAGTAATTTTAAAGTACTCATGGCTATAAAGAATACAGTCATTGCTCATTAAAACTAAAAAAATAAAACAATGTATGGGGGTCCCCCCAAATTAAATTACCAGGCCCTTCAGGTCTGGAATGGATATTAAGGGGAACCCCGCCGTAAAAACCAAAAAAATGGCGTGGGGTCCCCCCAAATATCCATACCAGGCCCTTCAGGTCTGGTGTGGATTTTAAGGGGAACTCCACCCCAAATTTAAAAAAAAAATGGCGTGGAGCCCCCCTAAAAATCCACACCAGACCCTTATCCGAGCATGTTAACCTGGCCGGCCGCAGAAAAGAGGGGGGACAGAGTGCGGCCCCCCCTCTCCTGAACCGCACCAGGCCACATGCCCTCAACATGGGGAGGATGTCCCCATGTTGATGGGGACAAGGGCCTCATCCCCACAACCCTTGCCCGGTGGTTGTGGGGGTCTGCGGGCGGGGGGCTTATCAGAATCTGGAAGACCCCTAACCATTTCACCCAAAAAAAGTGACAAAAGTGTGAAAAATGACAGTAGCCGGTTTTTGACAAATCTTTTAATAAAATCTTCTTTACGCGGTTCCTTCTTCTTCTTTTATTCGGGTTTCTTCCTCTGCTTCTTTCTTGGGTCTTCTCGTCCACATCTTGATCGACGTCTTCTCCCATCTTCTTCTCTGTCCGTCGACCTTCTCGTCCCGCATCTTCTTGATCTTCTGGGCGCTGAGCTTGAAATTGAAGATCCCGCCATGTTCCCGCTCCTGGGACCCGCCCCCCTCTGACGCCACAGGTAAACTCATATGAAAGTCCGCGTGTGGTATATGTGCGTCAGAGGGGGGCGGGGTCACATGAGCGTCACACGGCGGGGAATTCAATTGGAAGCTCGTCCGCATAGTGCGGCGGCTTCTTCTCCGGACGGCGCGCTTGAAATTGAATTCCCCTGCCGTGTGATGCTCTGTGACCCCGCCCCCCTCTGACGCACATGACTTTCTAAGGAGTTTACTTGTGGCGTCAGAGGGGGGCGGGTCCCAGGAGCGGCTAATTCAATTTCAAGCGCTGCGTCCGGGGAATAAAAAGATGTGGACGAGAAGGCTGAAGGACGGACGGAGAAGACAGTAGAAGACACCGGGCAAGATGTGTACCCCATTACCATTTCACATCGGGGGGGCCAGGATCTGGGGGTCCCCTTTGTTAAAGGGGTCTTCCAGATTCTGATAAGCCCCCCGCCCGCAGACCCCCACAACCACCGGGCAAGGGTTGTGGGGATGAGGCCCTTGTCCCCATCAACATGGGGACATCCTCCCCATGTTGAGGGCATGTGGCCTGGTGCGGTTCAGGAGAGGGGGGGGCGCACTCTGTCCCCCCCTCTTTTCTGCGGCCGGCCAGGTTAACGTGCTCGGATAAGGGTCTGGTGTGGATTTTTAGGGGGACTCCACGCCATTTTTTTTTTAATTTGTGGTGGAGTTCCCCTTAAAATCCACACCAGACCTGAAGGGCCTGGTATGGATATTTGTGGGGAACCGCACGTCTTTTATTTTGTTTGTTTTTACGGCGGGGTTCCCCTTAATATCCATTCCAGACCTGAAGGGCCTGGTAATTTAATTTGGGGGACCCCCATACATTTTTTGTTTGTTTTATGAATGAATCCTCTCTGAATTGTCAGAGCCGACAATTCATTATAGCCGCGTGTGAATTTTAAATGACTTTTTTTCCTTCTGAATGTCATTTTGTGCAGGGACAGTTCTAAGTGCGGGAGAAATGCGCTATTTCACATGCTCACATTACACCCCCCCTAGGTACGAAATTTAAAGGAATATTTCACTTTTATTGTTTCACTTTAAGCATTATTAATTTCACTGCTCCCGAAAAAACGGCCGTTTTAAAAAAATAAAAAAAGCTTTAATACATGTCTCCTGGGGCAGGACTGAGGTCCCCAAACACTTTTTAGGACAAAACTTGCATATTAGCCTTTAAAATTAACACTTTTGATTTCTCCCATAGACTTCTATATGGAGTTCGGCGCGGCTTTACATATTACTTGCAATGCGCCGGCTGCTACGCTGGTTCATGCACCTAATTAAGGCTTCACCCGGAGTACTACTTAAGGCATGAACCAGCGCAGCGCACTGACAATAGTAAATCAGCCCCTGTGTCTCTATCTATCTCTCTCTCTCTAACTGTCTGACTGCTCCTCTCTTTCACAAAGCCGGAACACACTACACGAGGCCGCCGTGCAGGCTGCCTTTTATAGTGTGGGGCGTGTACTAATCCCCCTGAGCCATAATTGGCCAAAGCCACCCTGGCTTTGGCCAATTATGGCTCTTCGTTTTTTGCGCGCTGTGATTGGCCAAGCATGCGGGACATACAGCATGCTTGGCCAATCATCAGCGCTCAACGCCGCAGTGAATTATGGGACGTTTTGCGTCACTCGAATTTGGCGCGAACGACCCGTTTTGTTCGAGTTTCGACGAACGATCAAACGACCGATGTTCGAGTCGAACATACGTTCGTATCGAACGCAAAGCTCATCCCTAATCGTTACCTAACAGGTCCACAAAAGTCCTTTAACCACTTCCCGACCGCCGCATGTAAATGTACGTCCACAGAATGGCACGTACAGGCAAATGGGCGTACATGTACGTCCTTGCCTTCTAGCGGGTTGGGGGTCCGATCGGGACCCCCCGCTACATGCGACGGTCGGATTCCCGCGGGGAGAGATCCGGGACGACGGCGCGGCTATTCGTTTATAGCCGCTCCGTCGCGATCGCTCCCCGGAGCTGAAGAACGGGGAGAGCCGTATGTAAACACGGCTTCCCCGTGCTTCACTATGGCGCTGCATCGATCGAGTGATCCCTTATATAGGGAGACTCGATCGATGACGTCAGTCCTACAGCCACACCCCCCTACAGTTGTAAACACACACTAAGTGAACACTAACTCATACAGCGCCCCCTGTGGTTAACTCCCAAACTGCAACTGTAATTTTCACAATAAACAATGCAATTTAAATGCATTTTTTGCTGTGAAAATGACAATGGTCCCAAAAATGTGTCAAAATTGTCCGAAGTGTCCGCCATAATGTCGCAGTCACGAAAAAAAATCGCTGATCGCCGCCATTAGAAGTAAAAAAAAAAAATAATAAAAATGCAATAAAACTATCCCCTATTTTGTAAACGCTATAAATTTTGCGCAAACCAATCGATAAACTCCTATTGCGATTTTTTTTACCAAAAATAGGTAGAAGAATACGTATCGGCCTAAACTGAGGAAAAAAAACATTTTTATATATGTTTTTGGGGGATATTTATTATAGCAAAAAGTAAAAAATATTGATTTTTTTTCAAAATTGTCGCTCTATTTTTGTTTATAGCGCAAAAAATAAAAAACGCAGAGGTGATCAAATACCACCAAAAGAAAGCGCTATTTGTGGGGAAAAAAGAACCCCAATTTTGTTTGGGAGCCACGTCGCACGACCGCGCAATTGTCTGTTAAAGCGACGCAGTGCCGAATCGCAAAACCTGGCCTGGGCTTAAGTGGTTAAAGCACTGGTATAGGTGTACTACTTGCTCTGCAGTACATAGGTGTGTAATACATTCATATACTACTTTTTGTCAGTGTAGGCACAGGTTGCTGTATCGAGCAGGGACAGACTGTAGTGACACAAATCGTTACCTAACAGGTCCACAAAAGTCCTTTCAAGCACTGGTATAGGTGTACTATAGGGATGAGCCGAACACCTATCCCCCCCTCGTTCGGTTCGCACCAGAACCTTTGAACGGAGTGAACGTTCCCGCGAACATTTAGAACCCCATTGACGTCAATGGGACTCGAACGTTCGAATTCAAAAGTGCTCATTTTAAAGCCTAATATGCAAGTTATTGTCGGAAAACGGGTTTGAGAACCCGGGTCTTGCTCCAGGGAACATGTATCAATGGAAAAAAAAGTTTTAAAAGGTCGTTTTTTCTGGAGCAGTGATTTTAATGATGCTTAAAGTGAAAAAAAAAAAAAGAAAAATTCCTTTAAATATCGTACCTTCTGGGTGTTGTAAGGGGTTAGCTCGGTAGCGGGGTGTGTGACCCCTTGGATGGGTTCACCACACACTGAATTTATACAGACTGGCAGTCGAAGACGGTTGAAAACAAAGTTCTTGGTTTATTTTTACATCTTGCTGGAAAACAATTGCAAGCATCCAAATAGCATAAACAAAATCAAACATAAAATAAACCCTAGCCACTCTGGGCGTCTACCTTCCACACAGGAACCTATCTATGGAGTCTGACTCAGCCTAGTGCTGGGCAGACAGTGCTGGTCATACAGCACAAAACAATAGTCTTTTGATTTTTATCAATCCTCTCCTCACCTCCTCACAAGACTTTCAGTACTGCTCTCCTTCCTCACGCAGCAAATTAGTGGTAATCCTCTGGGCTACTTATAGAGGCCTTAATTGCCTCACTCTGAACAGCTGAAGTTTTTCAACGGCCTTTAGCTTTCTCTGGCTACGTTTGTAGCCGACGCCCGATAATGATTGGTGTATTGTCCAAACAAGGCAGAAATGTATCTCCCACCCACAGATTTACCTGACTTCCTGTCACATACCCCCCCTCTTGTTTCAACCCTAGGGTTGGGACACATGTTGCCAGGCAGGCATGCACTCGGGACAACCCATTTTTTTCCGGGTGCGCTTCCAGGTAAGTCCTACCCTGACTCTCCATGGGATCCCACTTTTTTGATATAGGGAACCTGTTCCCAATACTTCGCCTGATGGGGAACCACCTTTTCCCTCAGCGACACCAGATTTTCCCATTACAACAGGTTTTTTTTGGTTTAACAACTTGTCTGAGGTTACCCATTGCAACTAAACCCTTGTTGTAGAAACCAACTCCGGATACTTTAATTTGTACCTTTGTGCGACTGACAGGAAAAATCTCTGCTATTGCCATGTCCATTTCGGTCCCTTCCTTCATGTGAAGTCTAGTGGGTGAGGCAGTGTCCGTGCCCTCTACTGACCACCGCTCAGCCGCACTTTGGACTGTATCAGCAGAAATCTTCCTAGTCACTGCATCAGGCGGAGAGACTTCTAATGTTTTCAAACGTTCTCCTGAGCGCCTTCCATCCAAACTGGTAACTGGAAGCACCCTATCAGAGAACCTTGAGACCATCTGCCACACTGCTAACAAATTTGGTACCAACCAGTTCCTCTTGTGATTCCCATTAAGCATAGCCTGTACAACTTGGCTCCACCTACTGGTACTACGCAGTACCACCTTGTCCGACCACGGTGGAGACACTCAAGTGTACCGCAAATGCGCTTTTTGGACTTCAAGCATTTTCAACAACACATTAGTCATCTTAACGCGACCTGCATCTACATACATTGGAAGTAAAAAAGGGATTACCGCGCTAAAGAACAAGCAGAAAAAATTACTAAGAAAGCTGCAACAACAGAGTGTCATACATTACACAATATAAATAGAACAGGGAAAAAGAAGAAGTTGCGCTGATGATTAATTAATCTAAACAAGGATTGATATAAGTAAAAAACCAGTGGACCCAAATTAATGGGAAGCTGTATACAATAGTCTCTATATGTCCGCACCAAATAAAGTTCATATATAGGTGAACAAATATTAAAAAGCAGATGAAACAGCCACCACCACGATGTGATTAAGATTGGAGGCTTACCACAAGGCAAGCAGTAAATGCTTGCGGCTGCAAACCCCAGCCAGGGCCTTTAAACGATCCTCACGAAATTGGCCCCGATACGCACAGAACAGGATTTATCAATGAGCGTCCCGCCAGATCGATGATCACAGGCGATCAGAACACATGTAAGCCTCCAATCTTAATCACATCGTGGTGGTGGCTGTTTCATCTGCTTTTTAATATTTGTTCACCTATATATGAACTTTATTTGGTGCGGACATATAGAGACTATTGTATACAGCTTCCCATTAATTTGGGTCCACTGGTTTTTTACTTATATCAATCCTTGTTTAGATTAATTAATCATCTACATACATTGATAAGGGACTTTTCCCTTATCAATGACGTGGAGGGGCTGATACACTGAAGCTGGAAAGGTAGAGGCATTTTCAATAACCTCCACCACACTGGCGGTATCGCAAGCCTGGTGCTCAACTGAAGCGCCGTCAGATGTACATCTCACATTTATCCCTTCTGCCACAGCATCAGTGAGCCGCTGCAGGTCATAAGTCACATTGCCATTTTTTCCCTCACTATTTTCCAGCGGTTGGGCTGTGGATAACACAACTGCCATGCATGTGCCCTTAACCGGTCCTTCTGACTGGAGGGGATCAATCTCTGCAGGGGCCAACACGCCCTTGGTCACTGGCCACCCTGCAGTCCCTCCGTTGGGCATAGCAGGTGTTATGTCCACATCTGTGTTAGGTAACCTAGCCTTATCCAGCATGGCTAGCAATTGTTTGGCCCAGCTGTCCCAGTCAGTGGTACTTCCCTGACAGGCATTCTGCAGCACTGCATCACCTTGTACAAGCACAGTTTCACTTATGTCACATTGGGACGATGCTTCGCCACAAACCGCAGGGTGCAATACACTATTTTGACCAGATTGTTCTGGTGGCGCTACCATCACATCCCGCTTTACACTATTCGCTTTTACAGGATGAATACATTTTTCACCAAATTGGTCACATATCAGGCGGGTGGTCTGCACCCACACACTCTCATTGTGTGGTGCAGTCCCTCCTTGTTCCCCCAGAGTAGTGCCAGAGCGGTCCACAACCTCCAGTTCCAACACAGGGAGATCCCGGGAGGTTTCCATGGACAACCCTGCAGCTCTGCCTCTGGCGGTCACAGAAGATATCCTACTCCCATCCTTTTTAGTAAACATAGCACCAATATTACTCTCAAATATGACATTTAGGGAAACACATTTTTCAATGTCATCATCACCAATACCATCACATTTTCCAACAGTAACACTTTTGTCAGTATAACCATCAGCATTTTCAGTGGCTGGCATCATAGTCTTCACTTGAGTGCGCTGTCTCTTAGCTGCATCTATACCAGCTACTGTCTCTTTGGGGCCACAGGATGACACTCCAGCCTTTCCAGACTCCTCAGCGGTGTTCCAGAACTTTGGGCAAGTAAAGATGCCATGTCCCACCTGGCCACAGTCCAAGCACGGTACTGGACGCTGAAATTTAATTTCTTGGCATCTCCTCAATGCCTGGCTCTCCTGATGATTCCCAGCTGGCAAGAACACACAGGCCTCTTTGTGGGGATGTTGAGCCAAATCTCTCCTGCAGCTCCTCCCTCCAGGCACAACTTCCACTCTTGTTGCCATGGGGGATCGCACTCTTCCAGCAGAGCCCTGTTGGCTCTCTCCAACATGCTGTATTGGCTCCTCCAGAAACCACTTGTCATGACGCTTGGCAGGCCCACCCCATGGTCAGACAGCAACCACTCTTTGTCCTGGCCTTTGGTCAGTCTCTCTTCTGGCACATAACACAGGCTTCCCTCCGCTGGATCCTGTCTTAAGCTGTGTCACTTTCACACTTTCTGCAACAGCTGCTGGTTTAACTGCAGCAGCGTTGCCAGGGCAACAACACCTCTCTCCCAGGTATGGACATCCGGCAGCTTTCTCTTTGTAGCGAAGGTTGGCTTGCCTTCCACTTTAGCTTGGTCCATTCCTACCAGGTGCCGCTTGCACCAATCCACTGCAGATTCAAACGTTGGTGGATGCTCCACACTAGCAGTCACATGTGCACTCATTACAGCAGTGTTGTTAGGGACAACCTCTCACTTCCCTTTTAACTGGGGATGACATGAGTAATTTACGCCAGATCACAGAGACTTCACACTCTGACAAATTCTCTGGTTTTGCTGGGGCATGTGGTGAAATACCCTCTAGCCACAGTAGCCTTTCTCTTGCTTCAGCAAGATCACTCCATTTTCTGTTTTGACCGCCCATCCTTGCGGTGTTGCACACAGCAAACCGGTAACAGAGTTCACAGCAAAGAGGAAAGAAGAAAAAAAATGTGACTCCCTTTCACAGGTACAACAGTCCATCAAAACAAACTTCTGCGCAGTAGTAGTTTCCTGCTGCGACTCACCACGGAGCAAGGACCCGGATTCCACCGTCTTAGTGCCCGCATTCTCCACCATATGTAAGGGGTTAGCTCGGTAGCGGGGTGTGTGACCCCTTGGATGGGTTCACCACACACTGAATTTATACAGACTGGCAGTCGAAGACGGTTGAAAACAAAGTTCTTGGTTTATTTTTCCATCTTGCTGGAAAACAATTGCAAGCATCCAAATAGCATAAACAAAATCAAACATAAAATAAACCCTAGCCACTCTGGGCGTCTACCTTCCACACAGGAACCTATCTATGGAGTCTGACTCAGCCTAGCGCTGGGCAGACAGTGCTGGTCATACAGCACAAAACAATAGTCTTTTGATTTTTATCACACAGAAAAATCAATCCTCTCCTCACCTCCACACAAGACTTTCAGTACTGCTCTCCTTCCTCACAAAGCTTCAGGATGCAGCAAATTAGTGGTAACCCTGGGCTACTTATAGAGGCCTTAATTGCCTCACTCTGAACAGCTGAAGTGTTTTCAACGGCCTTTAGCCTTTCTCTGGCTACGTTTGTAGCCGACGCCCGATAATGATTGGTGTATTGTCCAAACAAGGCAGAAATGTATCTCCCGTCTGTGACAACACCCACAGATTTACCTGACTTCCTGTCACAGTGTCTATAGTATGCCTGTTAGGCCTTGTACACAAGGTCGGACCAAACGATGAGACTGGTCCGTCGGTTCGTTTTCAGCGGTTCACCTCTGAAGTGGCCTGACGGCCTGATATGTGTACACACCATCAGTCGAAATCCGAGCGGGTCAGAACGCGGTGACGTAAAACACACGACGTGCTGAATAAAACGAAGTTCAATGCTTCCAAGCATGCGTCGACTTGATTCTGAGCATGTGCGGGTTTTGAACCGATGCTTTTCTGTACTAACCATCGGTTTGGTCCGATCGCCCAGCGGTCCAGCGATTCGGTTTTGAAGCATGTTTAGAAATTTTGGACCGAAGGAAACCAGACCGCTAGCCTATACACACGGTCGGTTTGGTCCGATGATACTGAACTTCGGTTATTCTAAGCGGACCAAACCGACCGTGTGTACGAGGCCAAAGGTGGCACATGTTTAGAACTGTCCCTGCACATAATGAGATTACTATAAGAAAAAAGAATTTTAAAACTGCTTGCGGCTTTAATATAATGTCTGGTCCCTGCAATATGGATGAAAATCATTGAGAAAAATAGCATGGTTTCCCCCACTCCCCTAGGTCATTACAAGCCCCTTTGGCCCTATATACTTTGAACAGCATTATACAGGCGGTGCAAAAAAGACAGGCACTGTAGGTTTGTTGTTAAGTAGAATCTGTTTGTAATTTTGAACTGGTACTTTTTTAAATTGTAGCTCCAGCCATAAAATCTATTTTTAAGCTTTTCTGAAGACATAGAGAAGGGTTATCACCCCTGGAAACATTTGTTTTGCTGTCTATGTGCATCTGTTCAGACGATTGCAATTCACTTTCTGTCCCAATGACAAATGATGTTTTGAAAATTTGGGTTTTTTAGTGAAACAAGGATTGGTGATAAAGCATCAGTGGACAGGAGACACCTCGTAGGCCGGGTACTCACGACCAAACATGTATGGTGAAAGCGGTCCGTCGGACCGTTCCACCATACATGTCTGCCAGAGGGCTTCTGTACGATGGTTGTACACACCATCGTACAGAAGTCCGCGCGTAAACAATACGCGGGGCGTGTCCGCGGTGTCGCCGCGTCGATGTCGCGGTGTCGCCGCGACAATGACGCGGCGACGTGGGCGGCCCGCCTTTAAAATGCTTCCACGCATGCGTCGAAGTCATTCGACGCATGCGAGGGACGGCGGGCGCCTGGACATGTACGGTAGGTCTGTACTGACGACCGTACATGTCCGAGCGGGCAGAATTCCAGCGGACTGTTTTAAAACAAGTCCAGGAATATTTGTCTGCTGGGAAAAGGCCCGGCGGGCAAATGTTTGCTGGAATTCGGCCCGCTCGCGCCCACAACACGACCAAACATGTCTGCTGAAGCTGGCCTGCGGGCCAGTTTAAGCAGACATGTTTGCTCGTGAGTGGGGCCTTACAGAAGAGAATTTCCCTTCCTAGCGGTAGATTTCCTCTCACTACCTGTTGTCTCCTTCCGTTTTCAAGTAGGAGTCGTTTGTAAGTTGGATGTTTGAAAGTAGGGGCCTGCCATATATACTCTACAGAAATTTGAGCCCTAGGTGTTGGTGTTGCCACAACACTGTAAGCCCTCACAGTTAGTCTTGGTGAACTATTATATCAAGAATTGTAATTACATGCCATTGTTGAACAGTGGTAGAAAAATTGGGCCTTTGGTGCTGGCGCTGGTGCCACAACTTTGTAAGCCTTACTTACTGGTGGGCACAGGAATGGGCCCTGCTGTGAAATATTAGATCAAGAATTGTATTACATGCCTCTGTTGAACAGGGGCTGAAAAATTTGGCCTTTGTTGGTGGTGGTGCTAGTGCCACAACACTGCAACCCCTCACAGATACTCTAGTTGGAGGCAGGAATGGCCCGCTGCAAAGCATTGCATCAAAAATTGTAATTACCGCCCCTGTTGAACAGGGGCAGAAAAATTGGGCCTTAGGCACTGGTGCTGGTGCCACAACACTGCAACCCTTCACAGATACTCTAGTTGGAGCGCAGGAATGAGCCTGCTGCAAAGTATTACATCAAAAATTGTAATTACACACCCCTGTTAAACAGGGGCAGAAAATTGGGCCTTAGCCACTGGGGCGGTGCCCAGAACCAAAAATGTTCTTACAAGCTATCAGCATGATCATTGAGGAGGAAAAGGATAGTCACTCAGCATAACAGTATAATCACTCAGCATCAGCATAGGCAGTCTTGAAGGGATCTGACATTTCCAAAAAAAATATTCAGTTACATCAGCATCAGGTGCTTGGTAGCTGGTGGTGATCAAGCCTGATTAATTTTTATGAAGGTCAGTCGATCGACCGAGTTGGTGGAGAGGCACACCCTGTGATCGGTTACAAAGCCTCCAGCAGCACTGAATGTGCATTCTGAATGAATGCTGGATGCAGGACAAGCCAGTAGCTCAATTGCATACTGTGCAAGCTCTGGTCAGTGATCCATTCTCAAGACCCAGTAAGCCAGAGGATTTTGGTGGGAAAGGTCCAAGTCGGATCTTGCCCCTAGGTATTCCCGCACCATGTAAAACAGACGCTGGCGATGGTTGCTGGAACTGGTCATACCTTGGGGCTGCATACTAAAAAATTGTCTGAATGCGTCGGTCAGACGGCCACCTTCTCCACCGCTCCTTCTGTGACTAACCGAAGCCTCAGCAAGACGTTGTCCAGGACCTGGATTTTGTAACCCCCAGTCTCTGGGAACGCGTTGCACAGGCCTTTGTGCAAGGCCTCTCGAAGATGTTTCATCTTCTGCTCCCTGCGCCGGCAAGATAAGGTCCGCAACCTTATTCTTGTAACGTGGATTAAGGAGAGTTGCCAGCCAGTAATGATCCCTCTCCTTGATAGCACAAATACGAAGATCCTTCCGCAGCTTTGCAGGATCAGGGAGGCCATACAACGTAGGTTTGCTGAGGCATTTGCTGGGTCACTGAGGACAACATGATCCGCAGTAGGGATGAGCTCCGCGTTCGATTCGAACGTATGTTCGAATCAAACATCGGTCGTTCGATTGTTCGTCGAAAATCGAACAAAACGGGTCGTTCGCGCCAAATTCGAATGACACAAAACGTCCCATAATTCACTGGGGCGTTGAGCGCTGATGATTGGCCAAGCATGCTGTATGTCCCGCATGCTTGGCCAATCACAGCGCTCAAAAAAACGAAGAGCCATAATTGGCCAAAGCCACCCTGGCTTTGGCCAATTATGGCTCAGGGGATTAGTACACGCCCCCCACTATAAAAGGCAGCCTGCACGGCTGCCTAGTGTAGTGTGTTGGCGGTTCTAGAGAAGATCAGTCAGTCAGACAGAGAGTGATAGAGATAGAGACACAGGGGCTGATTTACCAAGCCTTTACTCCATGACTCATGGAGTAAAAGCAGGAGTAGCAGCCGTTTTGCCATTTACTAAAGAATACGCTGCTAGTGCAGTGTATTTCCCTAGTTACTAATGTGCTCCGTGCGCCCAGGAGAGGGTGCATTGTGCACCAGTACAGACCTGGCGCACGGCACATTGAACTGTAAATTGCGGGGTTTGGGCGGGAGTTTATTAGGGGGGAGGTGGGGGGATGCAGGGGAAGTGAAGTGACATGTGTTTGAATGTGTTTGGCGGGCCGAATTGAAAGGGAAAGTGTTTTTTGAAAACAGATCCCCGTACGCTTGCACAGTGCGCCTGAACCTCGGGAGGTTCATTTGCATACTGGGCATGCGCAGAGAGAAATTTCGGCGCTTCCCGTGCGCCTTGTCAGTACGCCGTGCAAATCTTGGTAAATACCAAGCGGCGTACCCGTGAATGCGCTGCGTTACGCGGGACACGGGAATCTCCGAGCTGTTTTCAGCCATGAAGGGGAACTCCGCGCCAAATTTCAAACTTGAAATCGGCGCGGGTCCCCATTCAGGGCTACATTAGGCTCTTAGGCTTGGTCCGGAATGTGAGGGGTTAAACCCGCGCCGATTCGGCGCGGGGGTCCCCCCCCAGATCCAAACCAAGCCCTCATCCCAAGCACGCAGTCTGGCACGGACAGGAATGGGGGTGGGGACGAGCGAGCGCCCCCCCCCTCCTGAGCCGTACCAGACCGCATGCCCTCAACATGGGGGAGTGTGTGCTGTGGGGGAGGGGGGCACTGCCCCCCCACCCCACAGCACTCTTGCCCCCATGTCGATAGGGACAAGAGCCTCTTCCCGACAACCCTTGCCATTGGTTGTCGGGGTATGCGGGCGGGGCTAATCGGAATCTGCGAGCTCCCTTTAATAAGGGGACCCCCAGATGCCGGCCCCCCACCCTATGTGAATGAGTATGGGGTACATCGTACCTCTACCCATTCACATGGGGAAATGTAAAGTAAAATAAAACACCACACAGAATAAAATATTTTATTAATCAGCTCCGGAGCCCCCCCTTTCTTCTTTAGCTCTCTTACAAGGGGGGGTTTCTTCTCTCCCGATCTTCCGCGGGACCCTGGGCTTCGGTGATTTCTGCCGGGGAGGGCGCCATCCCTCGGTCCTCTCTGGAGCCTTCCGCCGGATGCCCCCCCCATTTAAGCTCTTTTACATTAGGGAGGGGCATCCGGACTTCGGGGTCTTCTGCCGGGGGATGGCGCCTATCCCCCGTTCTTTCCGGTGCCTTCCGCCAGGGTTCCGGTCTTCCTGGTCTTCTGCCCGGGTGCCCCAACTCCCAGGTCTTTTCTCTTCTGTCTTCTCTGCTCCCCTTCTGCTGGCTCCCCCGCGGAGCCAGGGCTTTCTTCCGTCTTCTTTCTTCTCTCTTCCTTCTTCTGACTGTCTCCCCCGGAGCACAGGGCTTGTCTCCGCTGTCTTCTTCCTTCTCTTCCATTGGATGTTGACACGACGAGGTTCCGCGCTGACATGCCGTGTCAGCGGCGGGCATGGACTTATATAGGGTAATGCCACCATGTGACCTCAACCCATGTGACATCACATTCCCTGGGCATGATGGGAATGTGATGTCACATGGGTTGAGGTCACATGGTGGCATTGCCCTATAAAGTCCATGCCCGCTGCTCAGACGGCATTCCAGCGCCGGACCTCGTCGTGTCAACATCGAATGGAAGAGAAGGGAGAAGACAGCGGAGACAAGCCCTGTGCTCCGCGGAGGAGACAGGCAGAAGCGGAAGGCATCGCAGAAGCCCGCGGGTGTCGCCCCCCGGCGGAAGACACCGTACAAGCCCGGGACCCTCCCCCAAAGGCAGGAGCCTCACTGGTGAAGGGGGTCCCGGTGAATTACGTCGCTGAAGACGGGGGTGGGGTGCCAGTGCACCCCCCCCCGCAGAAACCGTCGTAGAAGCCCGGGACCCTCCCCCAAAGGCAGGACCTCACTGGTGAAGAGGGTCCCGGTGAATTACGTCGCTGAAGACGGGGGTGGGGTGCCAGTGCACCCCCCCGCAGAAACCGTCGTAGAAGCCTGAGACCCTCCCCAAAGGCAGGAGCCTCACTGGTGAAGGGGGTTCCGGCAGAAGATGGCGAAGCCCGGGGCCTAATGGGGTGGTGGTGGGGGGCCCCGCAGAAGACCCCCGGCTGACTAATAAATACATTTTTAAATGTGTGTGGTGATTATTTTTTTCCATTTTTTCCCCAGGTGAATGGGTAGGGTACAATGTACCCCATACTCATTCACATAGGTGGGGGGCCGGAATCTGGGGGCCCCTTTATTAAAGGGGCCTCTCAGATTCTGATAAGCCCTCCGCCCGCATACCCCGACAACCAACGGCCAGGGCTGTCGGGAAGAGGCTCTTGTCCCTATCGACATGGGGACAAGAGTGCTTTGGGGTGGGGGGGCAGTGCCCCCTCCCCCACAGCACACACTCCCCCATGTTGAGGGCATGTGGTCTGGTATGGCTCAGGAGGGGGGGGGGGGCGCTCGCTCGTCCCCACCCCCATTCCTGTCTGACCAGACTGCTTGCCTGGGATAAGGGCTTGGTTTGGATCTTGGGGGGACCCCACGCTGTTTTTTTTTGCGCGGGTTTAACCCCTTATGTTCCAGACCAAGCCTAAGAGCCTGGTATGCACCTGAAGGGGAACCCACCTTATTTTTTTTTTTTTGGGGTTGGAGTTCCCCTTCATGAACAGCGATCTGTCATTTACACATGTCAGTCCCACCCACCCCCTACAGTTAGAACACACCCAGGGAACATATTTAACCCCTCCCTCGCACCTAGTGTTAACCCCTTCCCTGCCAGTGGCATTTTTTATAGTAAGCAATGCATTTTTACAGCACTGATCGCTAGAAAAATGCCAATGGTTCCAAAAAGTGTTCGATGTGTCTGCCATAATGTCGCAGTACCGATAAAAATCGCTGATCGCCGCAATAACTAGTTAAAACAAAAAAAGCCATATTTTGTAGACGCTATAACTTTTCCCAAAACCAAACACTAAACGCTATTTGCGATTTTTTGGAACCAAAAAGATGTAGAATACGTATCGGCCTAAACTGAGGTTTTTTTTATTTTTTAGAATATATATTTTCGGGATATTTATTATAGCAAAAAGTAAAAATAATTTTTACATATGTGGGCGGGACTTACGCAAGTCCCGCCACATATATAAACATTGTTCAAACCACACATGTGAGGTATTGACGCGTGCGTTAGAACGAGAGCAATACTTTTACCACTAGACCTTCTTTGTAACTATAAACTGGTAACCTGGAAAAAAAGAAAAAGGTCGCCTATGGGGATATTCACGGAATTAATTTTGGCCCCAGTGCAGGAGTGTTTCCATTAGTAAAGCGTGACATGTAAGGTATCTATTTACTCGGTGTAACATCATCTTCACATTATCCCCAAAAATTGGGCTAACTTTTGTGTTTTGTTAATTTTTAACCACTTGAGCCCTGGACCATATTGCTGGTCAATGACCAGGCCAGGCTGGAAAGCATGAGATCAGGGGAAAAAAAAAAAAACTCTCATGCCATTGCAGCTTGGTTCCTACATGTGTGATGAACTGAGCATGCTCAAACACTTAGAAAAAATCCTTTCTTTTTAAAAGGTGAAAATCTCTTGGATGGTCATAGAGCGTTGGTTGGGTTAATTAACCAGGTGTAAGCTCACCCACACTAGAGACTGCAATTTGTTCATGTGATTTCAATTGCTTCATTACTAGCACATGTTATAAAAACCGTGCATCGATCAGTCCTCAGCTTCCCTCATAGGGGCAGGCAGAAATGCTGTTGTGGAACACAAAGTGGTTTGTTGCATGGGTTTTTATTTTGCCAATGGTTTTTGTTTATTTTTAAATGATGTTCACTTTGATGTATTTGTCTCTGCTGCCTTATTTTATGAAAAAATTGTGAAGATGTTGCGACTTTAAATCTGTTTATTTTGAGTTTTGAAGTGTATTTTTGTTTGTGTGTGTTTTTTTTTCTTTCCTTGTTTTGTTGACCAATAAAAATTACTTAAAAAATTTGAAGTTTGTTTTTTGTAACTTTTTCATGCAACATATTTTGACAGCTGCAGCTGAACTAGGTTTAGGGCCTAACAAATTAGGTGTGTTTTTGTCTAAGCTTCTTTCCTGTGTGTAATCATGAAATGTTTGCCATGTTTATTCCCCATGACTTTAAAGACAAAAACTGGTAAGTATTTTCTTTTAACTGTAGTGTCCTCAGCCCTCAAGTACCCCCGACAGGACATGTTTTATGGATTTCTCTTATCAAGAATTGCTGTCCAGACTGTCTTTTAAAGCACATGTGCAAGATGAAGGAAAACCTGCAAACATGGCCTGTTGGGGGGGGGGGTTGCTATTGGTGGACAGGCTTGAAGTGCTGATTTACAGCACTGTGCTTAAATCTAGCGCAAGGCAATCCTATTCTAATTGTGGGTGTTTGAGGGAAGCCAAGTGAGTGTTAGAACCCCTGCTTGTGTTTTTTTTTGGTGTTGAGCTTGTGTCCCTTTTCTTAAAATTGGCTTCACTTCCTGTCACACAGCTGAACAGGAAGTGAGGTTAAAAACCCTACCAGTGTCTTTTCTTGGGGGACACAGGTCAATTCTAAACTAGATGTCCCCATTAAGCAAATTGCACTCCAGCACTGCTGTGTACACCCCAAATCATGGGTCTTCAAACTATGGCCCTCCAGTTGTTCAGGAACTACAATTCCCCATCTTGCCTAGTCATGTCTGTGAATGTCAGTGCATTACAAGGCATCATGGGATGTGTAGTTCTACAACAGCTGGAGGGCCGTAGTTTGAGGATCCCTGCCCCAAATGATTATTTAGTTTGGGGTTTAGTAAAGGCAAAGCACTCTGCAGTACAAGCATAGTTGCTGAAAATCAGAGAGGAAGCACTGATGGTTTTAACATCCAATCCTGTAGAAGCAAAGTTGTTTTGTTTTCTTCCTTGCTTTGCACTTCTAGTAGGAGTTGCCTTAGTAAATGGACCCCAAAGTCCAAGATCCCCCTAATAATTTGGTGGTGTACACAGCAAAATACTAGAGTGCAATTTACATAATGGGAAAACTATTTAGATTGATCTGTGGTCCCCCAAGAAAAGATATTAGTAAGGTTTTACCCCTCACTTCCTGTTTGGCTATGTGACCGGAAGTGAATGAATTAGAAAGGGTGAAGACACCTCACACAACTGTTCTCACTATCAGGGGTGCAGACATCCCCCAAAAAATTAAGTAGATAATCTTATTTGCAAATTAATCATTTTTTTAGTTAACATTGGGTGGGGTGCTCTAACACACAATCTTACATATTAGCCACGCTGTATCCCTGGCCTATTCGCTGGTTATATTTTTCTAGGCCTCTCAATAAAACTCTAATGAAATTTGTGCTTAAACTAGAACCAGGGGCGGGACTGACAAACTCATGGGGCCCCCGGGCAATAGAAGAGTATGGGGCCCCTCTGGCTTACAGATGGCCACCAGACCCAGGAGGTAGTGCAGAGGCGGGCAGCTAAAATCTTGGATATTCACATTAAAAGCATGTCATTTTCGGACATATCGGGAACAGATCTAAAAAAAACACAGATTTTTACATACTGTCCTGGTTTTCTGAGCCTGGCAACCCGGATGGGGCCCCCTAGTGGCTGGGGCCCTCGGGCAGTGCCCGAGTGACTCAATGGTCAGTCCGCCCCTGACTAGAACATAATCAACACTTTTTATTTCTTTTAATTTTTGGATAGAGTGAGGGAGGGTTATAGGCCCTGTCAGTTTATTTGTATTATCTGTGTCCAATTGGGGAGA
Source organism: Rana temporaria (assembly GCF_905171775.1). NCBI lineage: Eukaryota > Metazoa > Chordata > Amphibia > Anura > Ranidae > Rana > Rana temporaria. The sequence goes on along the minus strand of NC_053494.1, from coordinate 79,060,795 downwards.
TTTGCCTTCACTTCCCTGCCCCATAGCCAAACAGGAAGTGAGAGAAAAACTATGCCACATTAACCACTTCCCGCCCAGCCTATGGCCGATTTACGTCGGGAAGTGGTTACACATTCCTGACAGGACGTCCTGCAGGATTTCATGCCGCGCGCGCCTGTGGGGGCACGCAGCGCGGCCGATCGGTGATGCGGGGTGTCAGTCTGACACCCTGCATCTCGATCCTCGGTAAAGAGTCCTCTCACGGAGACGGAGACTCTTTACCACGTGATCAGCCGTGTCCAATCACGGCTGATCACGATGTAAACAGGAAGAGCCATCGATGGCTCTTCCTCACTCGCATCTGACAGACGCGGAGTATAGGAGAGCCGATCGGCGGCTCTCCTGACAGGGGGCGTTCGCGCTGATTGTTTATCAGCGCAGCCCCCCCCCCTCGGATGACCACACTGGACCACCAGGGATGCCCACCCTGGACACCAGGGGTGGGCAAAAAAAAAAAAATATGAAAAAAAAAAACAAAAGCATTAAAAAAAAAGAAAAAAGATGCCAATCAGTGCCCCACAAATGGGCACTGACTGGCAACCTGGGAAAATCAGTGCACCCCACAGTGTCCATCAGTGCCACCCCACAGTGCCCCATCCATGCACAGTGCCCCCTATCAGTGCCCACCTGTGCACCCATAAGTATCCATACAGTTCCACTCCATAAGTGCCGCCCCCCATGAGTGGCCCATCTGTGCCGCCCATGAGTGCCCAGGAGTGCCACATCAGTGCCGCATACCAGCGCCGCCCAATCAATGGCCACCTCATCTGTGGCCCCGTCCAGTACTACCTCATCGATGTCCTCAGTGCCATCTCATCGGTGCCCATCAGTGCCCGCCATATCATGCCCGTATTGAAAGAGAAAAAACTTATTTCCAAAAATATTGACAGACAAAAAAATACTAGTTTTTTTTTCAAATTTTGCAGTCTTTTTTTAGATTGTGGCTGCAGCAAGAATAAATCGCAGAGGTGATCAAATACCAACAAAAGAAAGCTCTATTTGTGGGGGTAAAAGGACGCCAATTTTGTTTGGGTACAGTGTTGTATGACCGCGCAATTGTCATTCAAATTGCGACAGTGCTGAAAGCTGAAAATTGGCTTGGGCGGGAAGGTGCGTAAGTGCCTGGTATGGAAGTGGGTTAAGGAATTCAGTGCCCCCCTCCCCACCCAGAACTAGTGTGGGTCCCCTGAAAATTACTGGGCGGGTCATACAAAAACAGGGTGTGACCTTGACAGGAAGGGGTGGGTCATTTTCTATTAGGAGGTGCAGATATGTAGTCAGGCCTAGGGCAGAACAAAACCTAAATATACTACTGCATATTAGGGCTTATTTAGACCAGATCCGATTTACAGCGTGTTTTTATATTGTGGGAGGAAACCCACGCAGGCACAGGGAGAACATGCAAACTCCATGCAGATGGTGTCACGGGGCTGGATTCGAACCAGCGACCGCAAATACCGTTGGAAATCAAATAAAAAATGACCGCCACTTTATTCCTAGGGTGTCTGCTAAAAAATTATATATAATGTTTGGGGGTCCTGATTAATTTCCAGGAACAAAATATAATTTTTACATGAAGGAGAGAAGTGCCAGAATAGGCGCGGTATGGAAGTGGTTAAAGTGAAATAATAAAAGTGAAATATTCCTTTAAATTTCATACAGGGGGGGAGGGGGGTACACGCATGTTTCCCGTGCTTAGAACTGTCCTGTACAAGATTTCATTTCTGAGTGAAACAAAAAAAAGGAAGTTTAAAGTACTCATGGCTATAAAGAATACAGTCATTGCTCATTAAAAATAATAAAAACAAAAAAAAAAAAAATTGGGGGTCCCTCCAAATTAAATTACCAGGCCCTTCAGGTCTGGAATGGATATTAAGGGGAACCCCCGCCGTAAAAACCCCCCAAAAAAATGGCGTGGGGTCCCCCAAATATCCATACCAGACCCTTCAGGTCTGGTGTGGATTTTAAGGGGAACTCCACCCCAAATTTAAAAAAAAAAAATGGCGTGGAGTCCCCTAAAAATCCACACCAGACCCTTATCCGAGCACGTTGACCTGGCCGGCCACAGAAAAGAGGGGGGGACAGAGTGCGGCCCCCCCCCTCTCCTGAACCGCACCAGGCCACATGCCCTCAACATGGGAGGATGTCCCATGTTGATGGGACAAGGGCCTCATCCCCACAACCCTTGCCCGGTGGTTGTGGGGGGTCTACGGGCGGGGGGGCTTATCAGAATCTGGAAAGACCCCTTTAACAAAGGTGACCCCCAGATCCTGCCCCCCCCCTATGTGAAAATGGTAATGGGGTACATTGTACCTCTACCATTTCACCCCAAAAAAAATGTCAAAAGTGTTAAAAATGACAGTAGCCGGTTTTGACAAATCTTTTAATAAAATCTTCTTTTCTCTTTCCTTCGGGTTTCTTCCGCTGCTTCTTTCTTGGGTCTTCTCGTCCACATCTTGCCTGACGTGTTCTTCTATCTTCTCCGTCCGTCTTCAGCCTTCTGGTCCCGCATCTTGCCCGTTGTCTTCTCCTGTCTTCTTCTCCGTCCGTCCGCCAGCCTTCTCGTCCACATCTTTTTCTTCCCCGGACCCAGCGTTTGAATTTGATTTGGCCGCCGTGTTGCGCTCCTGGGACCCGCCCCCCCTCTGACGCCACAAGTAAACTCCTTAGAAGGTCATGTGCGTCAGAGGGGGGCGGGGTCACATGAGTGTGACACGGCGGACTTCAATTGGAAGGGCGGCATCTTCTTCTCCGGGCGGCGCGATTGAAATTGAATTCCCCCGCTGTGTGACGCTCTGTGACCCCCGCCCCCCTCTGACGCACATGACCTTCTAAGGAGTTTACTTGTGGCGTCAGAGGGGGGCGGGTCCCAGGAGCGCAACACGGCGGCCAAATCAAATTCAATCGCGGCGTCCGGGGAAGAAAAAGATGTGGACGAGAAGGCTGGCGGACCGAGAAGAAGACCGGAGAAGACACAAGATGCGGACGAGGAGGCTGGCGGACGGACGGAGAAGAAGACAGGAGAAGACACCGGGCAAGATGCGGGACCAGAAGGCTGAAAGGACGGACGGAGAAGATAGAAGAACACGTCGGGCAAGATGTGGACGAGAAGACCCAAGAAAGAAGCAGCGGAAGAAACCCGAAGGAAAGAAGAAAAGAAGATTTTATTAAAAGATTTGTCAAAAAACCCGGCTACTGTCATTTTTAACACTTTTGACATTTTTTTTGGGGTGAAATGGTAGAGGTACAATGTACCCCATTACCATTTCACATAGGGGGGGGCAGGATCTGGGGGTCCCCTTTGTTAAAGGGGTCTTCCAGATTCTGATAAGCCCCCCGCCTGCAGACCCCCACAACCACCGGGCAAGGGTTGTGGGGGGATGAGGCCCTTGGTCCCCATCAACATGGGGACATCCTCCCCATGTTGAGGGCATGTGGCCTGGTGCGGTTCAGGAGAGGGGGGGGGGGCCGCACTCTGTCCCCCCTCTTTTCTGCGGCCGGCCAGGTCAACGTGCTCGGATAAGGGTCTGGTGTGGATTTTTAGGGGGACTCCACGCCATTTTTTTTTCAATTTGGGGTGGAGTTCCCTTAAAAACCACACCAGACCTGAAGGGCCTGGAATGGATATTTGCCGGGAACCGCACGTCTTTTTTTTTTGGTTTTTACGGCGGGGTTCCCCTTAATATCCATTTCAGACCTGAAGGGCCTGGTAATTTAATTTGGGGGAACCCCTACACATTTTTTTTTTTTGTTTTATGAATGAATCCCTTTAGAATTGTCAGAGCCGACAATTCATTATAGCCGCTGTGAATTTTTAAATGACTTTTTTCCTTCTGAATGTCACTTTGTGCAGGGGGCAGTTCTAAGTGCGGGAAAAAATGCGCTATTTCACATGCTGACATTACACCCCCCCTAGGTACGAAATTTAAAGGAATATTTCACTTGTATTGTTTCACTTTAAGAATTATTTATTTCACTGCTCCCGAAAAAACGTCGGCCGTTTTAAAAAATAAAAAAAAGCATTGATACATGTTCCCTGGGACGGGACTGAGGTCCCCAAACACTTTTTAGGACAAAACTTGCAGATTAGCCTTTAAAATGAACACTTTTGATTACTCCCATAGACTTCTATAGGGAGTTTGGCGGCGGCTTTACATATTACTTTCAATGCGCCGGCTGCTACGCTGGTTCATGCGCCCAATTAAGCCTCCACCCGGAGTACTAATTAACGCATGAACAGCGCAGCGCACAGAGCATAGTAAATCAGGCCCAGGGTTTCTATGGCGCCAACAGTTTGCGCATCGCTTTACAACATGAAGGAGGACAGCACAGTTCCAATACAACTCAGTACAGGAGGAATCAGAGGTGACTGCTCATTAGAGCTTATAATCTAAATCAGAGGGTCAAGTGATACAAAAGTGTTGCAAAACGAGACACGCTGGATATGTGAGTTATGTACTATGAGCCCTCAGGGTATGAACATTGATTTAGACATTAACTGCTTCATATCAAATTACTAATGTACTCTACAGATTATATGGCATATCAGGAGTTGTTATTTTTTCCCATATAGATCATGTCATACCATAATAAGTAGTATGTAGCTGTTACATAGGCTTCATTTATTTATAAAGCTATCTCTTGGGTTTATACATTGCATACAGTGGGGATCGAAAGTTTGTATTAATGTGCATAACGAAGCCAAGGAAAGATGGAAAAATCTCCAAAAGGCATCAAATTACAGATTAGACATTTTTATAATATGTCAAAAAAAGTTAGATTTTATTTCCATCATTTACACTTTCAAAATTACAGAAAACAAAAAAATGGTGTCTGCAAAAGTTTGGGCACCCTGCGGAATTTATAGCATGCACTGCCCCCTTTGCAAAGCTGAGACCTGCCAGTGTCATGGATTGTTCTCAATCATCGTCTGGGAAGACCAGGTGATGTCAATCTCAAAGGTTTTAAATGCCCAGACTCATCTGACCTTGCCCCAACAATCAGCACCATGGGTTCTTCTAAGCAGTTGTCTAGAAAACTGAAACTGAAAATAGTTGGACGCTCGCAAAGCTGGAGAAGGCTATTGTAATGGTCACCACCGTTTACGACCTTCCATCCCAGTCACGACAGCTTATCTGACACACAGACAAACCAGCAGGCCTCCCATTTCCCAGAATAACGAGACTTGCTCCGTGTTCTCTGGTTTCAAATGAAGACAATTTTAATGGTTTCTTCTCAGTCTTATATACAGTACAACCATGTGACAGTATTCAAAGGGACAATGAGATTTCCACCCCCCTAATCACACACTAAGGCTAATTACTTAAACATTCTTTAATCAACAACAAAACACCTTCACCCACTCCGTCTCCGCACACAGCTTGACACCTCTGAGCATCAATAGGCTAGGCTCTAGACAGTGTTATCACACGTAAGCAGTATTTAGTATGCATAATTAGAGTTCTGGGAGCAGACCTGGGATTAACACCTGTCCGTTACAACACCTTTACACAAGGACAATGGAATGTCTTCCAAGCCCTGATGCAATTAGCATGTCACTAGAAATGAGTCACTATTGACTGGTTTGGCCCACATCTTGCAATCTCTCAAGATCCTGCAATATGAATTATTATTGATGTCCTATCTCATGTAATACATGAATTATGATTCCCTTGCCACCCCATGCCCAAAAGGCACAGGGTGGACTCAGACCCAAGAGTTATCAGTGACGCTGACACAGGAGTATCCCCCATCCTCACAAAGTCTCTGGATGTCCCGGGTCATTCCGTTACATCTCTCCCCTTTCGGTGGGAGACTGACACAGGAGGAGACCCCGAACGAGTTGACTCCGAAGTCAGTCAGTAGATCCAGTCCTCCAATGCTGGTATCCATACCGTACCCCAAATAAATGGCTCCAAACAGAGCATTACTCACCCAGCCAACCTCTGTCTCTCTCAGAGAATCTGCCTGCCGCTGGGGAGAGGCCTGGACTGGCCCTTCTCCCTGGAGTCCTTTCAGCCGCTGGAGAGAAGACAGGGTGACTGGGCTCAGTTCCTCATGCTGCTGGGGATCTGGGCCAACTGGCCACCATTCCTGGGGTATACCAGTGGAGACTGAAGTCCCATCCACTGGTAGGTGAAAATCCCCCGATGCTTGCAAAGCCAAGCCGACATCCTCCTGTCTCGGTGACGCACCATTTTCTGGGGTTGTGTCAGTGGAGACCACAGTCCCATCCACTGCCCCAGGAACTCCCTCTTCCGTTAGTAGAGAGCAGAGGCTTGTGGCACTCTGCTCTGTTGCCAGCTCTTCTGCTGGGTCGCTTTGAGTGGAGACCACAGTCCCATCCACTCCCACAGGAACTCTTTCTCCTGCTAGGTGAGAGCAGAGGCTTGTGGCGCTCTGCTCTGTTGCCAGCTCGTCTGCTGGGTCGCTTTGGGGGGAGACCACAGTCCCATCCCCCGATGTCAGCTCAAGCTGCAGTTGTGTGCCACAGCCAGTATCATCCTGCCCTGCTGCCAGGGATTCAGCTGGGGTAAATGCTTTACCACCACAGCTTGTTGCTGGGGAGAGGGGCCAATTGCCCCGGCTCCCTGGAACTCCACTTCCATGGTGACTGGCATCTGTACCTCTCCCCTCTCTTCAGTTGGTGCTGCTGTGACTTCTGCTGCTGCAGCACCTCTTTGCTCTAGCCAAGTGGCATCCACAGCCGCTATAACACGGTCTATGATCTCCAGTGGAGGATTAGGTCCATACTGTGCCAGTCCACGTCTAACAGCCCGGTCCCAAAACTCTTCATCGGGTGTCCTGTCTGTTACGCTGGGCCTTTCAGCTCTATCCATTTCGACAAGTTGTGCGATAATGTCCCTTCTCTTACGGTTGCAGGCCGATCTGCCCCGGCTCTCCAGTAAGTCCTTGAGGGAAGAGAGCTTCAGCCGTTCATACAGCGTCTCCATCGTCCTGTGTCCTTGTAGCCGTCCTTTAAGGGATGGAATTATCCCACCGCTGTGCCACCACTGTAACGGTCACCACCGTTTACGACCTTCCATCCCAGTCACGACAGCTTATCTGACACACAGACAAACCAGCAGGCCTCCCATTTCCCAGAATAACGAGACTTGCTCCGTGTTCTCTGGTTTCAAATGAAGACAATTTTAATGGTTTCTTCTCAGTCTTATATACAGTACAACCATGTGACAGTATTCAAAGGGACAATGAGATTTCCACCCCCCTAATCACACACTAAGGCTAATTACTTAAACATTCTTTAATCAACAACAAAACACCTTCACCCACTCCGTCTCCGCACACAGCTTGACACCTCTGAGCATCAATAGGCTAGGCTCTAGACAGTGTTATCACACGTAAGCAGTATTTAGTATGCATAATTAGAGTTCTGGGAGCAGACCTGGGATTAACACCTGTCCGTTACAACACCTTTACACAAGGACAATGGTCTTCCAAGCCCTGATGCAATTAGCATGTCACTAGAAATGAGTCACTATTGACTGGTTTGGCGACATCTTGCAATCTCTCAAGATCCTGCAATATGAATTATTATTGATGTCCTATCTCATGTAATACATGAATTATGATTCCCTTGCCACCCCATGCCCAAAAGGCACAGGGTGGACTCAGACCCAAGAGTTATCAGTGACGCTGACACAGGAGTATCCCCCATCCTCACAAAGTCTCTGGATGTCCCGGGTCATTCCGTTACAGCTATAAAAAGATAGCAAAGCCTTTTTTTAGATGTCAATATCCTCTGTTCGGAATGTAATTAAGAAATGGCAGTCATCAGGAACAGTGGAAGTTAAAGTAAGATCTGGAAGACCAAGAAAAATATCAGACAGAACAGCTCGCAGGATTGTGAGAAAAGCAATTCAAAACCCACGTTTGACTGCACGATCCCTCCAGAAAGATCTGGCAGACACTGGAGTTGTGGTATACTATTCCACTATAAATAGATACGTGTACAAATATGGTTTAAATGGAAGAGTCATCAGAAGAAAACCTCTTCTACGTCCTCACCACAAAAATCAGCGTTTGAACTTTGCAAATGAACATATAGACAAGCCTGATGCATTTTGGAAACAAGTTCTGTGGACCGATGAGGTTAAAATAGAACTGTTTGGCCGGAATGAGCAAAGGTACGTTTGGAGAAGAAAGGGCACAGAATTTAATGAAAAGAACCTCTGTCCAACTGTTAAGCATGGGGGTGGATCAATCATGCTTTGGGGTATTGCAGCCAGTGGCACAGGGAACATTTCACGAGTAGAAGGAAAAATGGATTCAATAAAATTTCAGCAAATTTTGGATGGTAACTTGATGCCATCTGTGAAAAAGCTGAAGTTAAAGAGAGGATGGCTTCTACAAATGGATAATGATCCTAAACACACCTCAAAATCCACGGGGGATTACATCAAGAGGCGTAAACTGAAGGTTTTCCCATGACCTTCACAATCTCCTGACCTCAACATAATTGAAAATCTATGGATAGACCTTAAAAGAGCAGTGCGTGACAGACAGCCCAGAAATCTTAAAGAACTGAAAGACTTTTGTAAGGAAGAATGGGCAAAGATACCTCAAACAAGAATTGAAAGACTCTTGGCTGGCTAGAAAAAGAGTTTACAAGCTGTGATACTTGCCAAAAGGGGCAGTACAAGATATTAACTCTGCAGGGTGCCCAAACGTTTGCAGACACCATTTTTATTGTTTTCTGTAATTTTGAAAGTGTAAATGATGGAAACAAAATCTAACTTTTTTTGACATATTATAAGAATGTCTAATCTGTAATTTGATGCCTTTTGGAGATTTTTCCATCTTTCCTTGGCTTTGTTATGCACATTATTACAAATTTTTACCTGGGGTGCCCAAACTTTCGATCCCCACTGTATAGCACTTCATGGGAGAAATGCGGGTGGCGGGATTAATGTCATCAATTTTGATATGACACCTGCAAAGGGGACTTTTTAATTAGTTTTTTTTTTTATATTTTTTTAAATTACGCATGCGCCGTTCGTTAAAAACATCAATCACGTCAGGTCACATAACATTTACATAAAACACGCCCCCCCTGTTCCACATTTGAATTAGGCGGGCTTACACCGGCCTATTTACGCTACGCCGCCACAACTTACGGAGCAAGTGCTTTGAGAATACTGCACTTGCCCGTCTAAGTTGCGGAGGCGTAACGTAAATAGGATACGTTACGCCCGCTCAAAGATGCGCCGATCTACGTGAATCTGGGCCTTTGTGTATAGGCTGCTATTAAGATGCTTGTATAGTGGCAAAAATGTCATATGTATTATTCTTCCCAACAACAAGAAGGCCTTCGCAAATTGGGCTAGCACTAAGGGATGTCAAGGGACACACAAAAGCCTGTATAATATATATTTTTACCTGGGGTGCCCAAACTTTCAATCCCCACTGTATAGCACTTCATGGGAGAAATGCGGGTGGCGGGATTAATGCCATCAATTTTGATATGACACCTGCAAAGGGGACTTTTTAATTAGTTTTTTTTTTATATTTTTTTAAATTATTCTTTTCAATTTTAATAAATTTCTATAGCATAGTTTAATAGTCATACAGGTTAGAGCATACATTCCTAGTTAGCACCCCATCAATCAACTCCTAAACAATTTGGCCCAGATTCTCAAAGGAGATACGACGGCGTATCTCCAGATACGCCGTCGTATCTCTGAGTCTGAGCCGTCGTATCTATGCACCTGATTCTTAGAATCAGTTACGCATAGGTTTGTATTAGATCCGACCGGTGTAAGTCTCTTACGCCGTCGGATCTTAACTGCATATTTACACTGGCCGCTAGGGGCGTGTACGCTGATTTACGCATAGAAATATGTAAATCAGTTAGATACGCAAATTCACAAACGTACGCCCGGCCGACGCAGTACAGATACGCCGTTTACGTTGGGCTTTTCCCGGCGTAAAGTTACCCCTGCTATATGAGGCGTACATGCGGCGTACCAATGTTAAGTATGGACTTTGTTCCCGCGTCGAATTTTGAAAGTTTTACGTCGTTTGCGTAAGTCGTTCGTGAATGGGGCTGGATGTAATTTACGTTCACGTCGAAACCAATACGTCCTTGCGGCGTACTTTGGAGCAATGCACACTGGAATATGTCCACGGACGGCGCATGCGCCGTTCGTTAAAAACATCAATCACGTCAGGTCACATAACATTTACATAAAACACGCCCCCCCTGTTCCACATTTGAATTAGGCGGGCTTACACTGGCCTATTTACGCTACGCCGCCACAACAAGCGTTTTTTTTACGTTGTTTACGTAAGGCTTTTTTCGGCGTAACGTTACCCCTGCTCTATGAGGCGTACGCAATGTTAAGTATGGACGTCGGGCCAGCGTAGAATTTTCCGTCATGTACGTCGTTTGCGTAAAACGTTCGCGAATAGGGCTTTGCGTAAATTATGTTCACGTCGTCTAGGCATTGAGCGGGCGTAATTTAATTTGAAAATCCGACGTGATACTGAGCATGCGCCCGTACGAAAAAAGCGTCATTTACGTGGGGTCAAGCTTGTTTTACATAAAACACGCCCCCCTGTTCATCATTTGAATTCCGCGCCCTTACGCCGGGAGATTTACGCTACGCCACCGCTACTTTGAGAGGCAAGTGCTTTGTGAATACAGCACTTGCCTCTCAAAGTAGCGGCGGCGTAGCGTAACTACGATACGCTACGCCTGCCTAAAAATACGCCGCCCTACGTGGATCTGGCCCTATATGTTTTTGGACTTTATTTGGTGCACTATAGTTTGCACATATATATTGTTTGTGATAATTTATTACTGCGCAAGATCACTTTTTCATTATTTCAATTT